>NC_048591.1:14640000-14687500 GCF_013265735.2 Oncorhynchus mykiss | reverse complement strand
TGTGTGTGTGAGAAACTGACATATCGGTGACAGTCAGGGTGTGGTGAAGTCTGTAGAAATGGACCCGTCAACCTGTCCGGCCTACTACAGATCTGGGTGATACAGGCTTCCATTGTGTGTGTGTCTGTATGTATATGTGTAAGTGTTGTACTTGAACTGCTCTCTCCAGTAACAGACCTTAACACTGAGCAGATACCATCTTTAGGGTGAGTGTGAGTGATTTAATGCTAACAATTAAGGAAGGCATGTCAACCGGCAGCCTAAACCCCTGCTGTGGCCGGACTGTGAGTGGACCCCCTCTCATATCTCCACCAGACAGAAGGAGAGGGTCACACACATACACACACACAAACACATAAGGAGAGGGGCATCTTGCCCCGGCAAAGCCTCTTATTAACAACTGCTTAACAACTGCTAGATTGACCTATCCTCTATAGCAGAGACCACAGTGACGCCACTCTACTCTAAGCTAACATGGTTACCTCAAGATCACATCGAGTCCAACTGACTTCTAAAATAAGAGCGATCGGTGAGAGGGCAGCACAAAATGGAGTGGAGAGGAGGGAAGAGGAGGGGTGGTGGAGGAGAGAGTTTGGGCCCAGCCTTTTGGAGAAAGAAAGCCATGAAAAAGATTCATTTTACAAGAACCAAGAATCTCACTTCTTACATTGCCAGCTCTGCTCCCATAAAGCCTACAGACATCCATATTAAAAGTTACTCCTGACGTGTTCCCCCTCATCGTCCAGTTACAGGCTGGCTCTACCAACCCTCTGGAAGTGTTTGAAACAAAGTGGATTCTCTACTTCAACCCCATTAACTAGTTAGAATAAACAAAACAATATGTTTTGAATGGATGGTGAGAAACTCCCCCTCGACATCCTCCGGCCCTCTCACACACACACACACACACACACACGCACGCACGCACGCACGCACGCACGCACGCACGCACGCACGCACGCACGCACGCACACACGCGCGCGCGCACACACACACACACACACACACACACACACACACACACACACACACACACACACACGGACACGCTCATATGGACCCACACACACACACATACACACACACACACTCACACACACACACACACACACGGACACGCTCATATGGACCCACACACACACATACAAGCACACAAACACCAATACAGGTCGACTGGCCGGTGGGTTTCCCATGGCTGCAGCCTGCAGTGTCAGTATGATGGATGGGCAGGGGCGGTGGGGGCTGTCCTCGGCCCTCTCCTCGCCCCTCTGCTCTGGGTATTCCCTGGGACTGACAGGCACATTGTGGCGCCCGTGCAGCACTGTCCCGCCCACTGGCACTGTCCCGCCCACTGGCACTGTCCCGCCCACTAGCACTGTCCCGCCCACTACCACTGTCCCGCCCACTGGCACTATCCCGCCCACTGGCACTGCGACAGAGACCCCAGAATATGCCCCCTTCACCAGCTGCACACTCACACACTTAGAAATACTCATACTCTCACACACTTAGAAATACTCATACTCTCACACACTTAGAAATACTCATACTCTCACACACTTAGAAATACTCATACTCTTACACACTAAGAAATACTTATACTCTCACACACTTAGAAATACTAATACTCTCACACACTTAGAAATACTCTTACTCTCACACACTTAGAAATACTCATACTCTCACACACTTAGAAATACTCATACTCTCACACACTTAGAAATACTCATACTCTCACACACTTAGAAATACTCATACTCTCACACACTTAGAAATACTCATACTCTCACAGACTTAGAAATACTCATACTCTCACAGACTTAGAAATACTCATACTCTCACACACTTAGACATACTCATACTCTCACACACTTAGAAATACTCATACTCTCACACACTTAGACATACTCATACTCTCACACACTTAGAAATACTCATACTCTCACACACTCACAAATATATTCAGACACACGCATAAAACCATGCAGTCTCCCACATTCAACCTCTATTCTGCTCTCTTGAAACCACCCTGGACTCATGTAATATGGCACGTCTGATATACATTCTTATTCATACACACACTCACACATGCCCTCAGTCAAGCCAAAGAAACATCGTGCCACACACAGGCACGCGGACAGTAGTGCTGGAAGGCTTCTGCTCTGGCACTGGTCCTGGTAGTTTGTGCTGGTGAGCCTGGTCGTTTTTTAAAAGTTGTTAGGTTGGCTGGTATATTGTAGTGCACTATAAAGGAAATAGGGTGCCATTTGGGAGGAAACGTAGGTTAGCGTGCGGAGCTGTAGCCTGTACCTGAACCCCCTGCTGCCCCTCAGTGGGGGAGACATTAGCTTAGTGATGAATAAACACCACTGGGCCTCTGATGCCCACAACAGACACTCTGAGTGCACTCACTCACTCACTCACTCTCACTCACTCACTCACTCACTCACTCTCTCTCACACACACACACACACACACACACACACACACACACACACACACACACACACACACACACACACACACACACACACACCCATAGACTAAGAACGCCTTCAAATAAAACTCTCCCAGCCAGCGTAAAACAATCCAATAACACAGCAAGCACTTATCAAAGTAAAACAATGCCCTAGCTCCTATCGTGTTGTAAAACCAAGACGCCTGCTTTTTATGTATCTGTATTCTTCTAACATCTAACAGTACATTAAATGTGCCTTCTGGTTTGGTGCTCTCTCCTTTTCTACTTGGATTTGTTTTAAGGTCGTGCTGGTAGTATGCGTGTGGTTATGAAGAAACGTTTATGAAACCGCTGCCGAAGCACTTTCCTCTGAGTGATATGACACTGTTTAGGCTGAGCCCAGTGGTTCCCAGGAGCAGCAGTGTTTAGCACTGGGTCAAAGGTCATATGAATAGAAAGAGAGGATACCAGAACAGCCAGACAGCTAGAGTGTGAGGGTGTGACCAACCGTGTGTGTGTGTGTGTGTGTGTGTGTGTGTGTGTGTGTGTGTGTGTGTGTGTGTGTGTGTGTGAGAGAGAGAGAGAGAATGGGAGAGAGAGGAAGAGAGGGAGAGAGAAGGAGAGATGGGGACAGAGAAAACGTTGCAGGGTGTCACCTGCAGTTCAGACGTGCTATTGACAAGGCAATCTAAATTGCGATTCAATATGGTTTTGAAAAAAAAGATGGTCTATTAACACTCAATCTTGCTTGCATGACGTTGGCACCCACTCAATCGCGTGGCCTTATAGGTTAACGTCGTCACTTGTTGTCACGGACAACGTTCTTCACCTATTTCGTAACGTGACAAGTTAGCCAAGCTTTTGTGAGTTTCTAGTGTACTGTGGCTCTACAGTGCGGTCTCTGAAGCCTGAGCCCTACGTACACTGAGCTGTCAGCTCTTATTGTGGTGTCTGGGCCTTCCCCTAATTAGTGTCCTCTGAGTTTTGGGATCAGGAAGTGGTCCTTGCCTGGATTAATCTGTCAGTGTGGCCAGACCATCCTCGCCCCCTCCTCCTTACCCCTCCTCGCCCCCCCCCCCTCCTCTCCACCTCTGCGCCCAAGTGACTGTTTCCTTAGATAAACCCTGACAGAGTCCGAGCCCGGGGCCCCCCATTGGCTAGTTGGGGCCATCGCCACAGAGGATCGCCACAGTGACAGGTGTTGATTGAGCATGAGAGGGAGGAAGTGGAAGAGAATGCTACTTCCTGGCAGACTGTTTTATCAGCCAGGGAGCAGAGAGGTCAGGGGAGGGGGTGGGTGGGGGGGGGGGGGGGGTCGGGGTGGAGTGGAGTGGGTCAGACAGTTATCACACACCACTGGGTCTGTACAGTGTGGGGCGTGGGGTGTGTAGGTGGGGGGTTTCTGGAATAGGGCTGCTGACCCAGGGAACTGTCTCCTGCCTATAAACACTGAGTTGAGTTATAGAGACGTCTGGTGACTATCAAAAGCAAAAAGTGATGTTTTTCCTCTAATTCTCTGTTGTTGCTGGTAGTTGATCTCAGAAGTGGTTCATGGACAGTCTTCACACGTGTCGAGACACTGAGTTCTCTGGACAGGCACAGATCACTGCCCACTCACGGTCTGTTTCAGGCTTTTTCTTCCTCAGCCGTAAGTTAACAATTTATCTTTGGAAGCAAGGTGTTAAAGGTGTTTAAAATCTGTTGGCTCATCACAACAGTGAAAAGAAGAAGGACTGAGAGGCTGCTGACAAGAAGAGAAGAGAAAGGAAGAGAAGGACGAAGGAGAGAGAGGAAGAATGATCAGTGGGGGACTAGCCCTCCACTCCACCTCCCTCCCCTCCTCTCTCCCTCCACAGACCAGCGGGGTCCAATTCCTCCACTTGAGCGCTCAGGGCCGGCAGCGGGCTGATTAGACATACACCCCCAGCCGCGCTGCGCCGGGACTCTGCAGCGGGACGACTTCAGAAGCACCGCCACTCCACACTGGCCCAAATAAAACCTGACTGCTCCTAATGGACAGGTCCTAATCTCCTCTCGGTTATTTGAAGATTTCTCCAGCCCGCTGCTGGCCACGGCAGAAACAAATTCTCAGGCTTTGTTGATTAAACCGTCCGCACTCCACCATTGCTTATCGTCCTGCGACGAGCTGCTCTTTTTAATTAGAAGTAAGACACCGCAAGTATGCAATTAACAGCTGGTAATTATCGAGCGCTTCAGAAGTGCAACACTCCGCTTTCATTTCAATTATATAATGGACAAGTGGCTTTCTGATCTCCACATTAGTGAACCCTTGTAATATTTGTTTTGTGGCAGATTCGGGGGGTTAATGGAGGCCTGTGGTGGCCTTCCTCCCGGTGATTGATGTGTACGCAGAAAGAGGGATATTAAAACAGGAATAGTCTATCAGGAAATGCAAATCACACCTTCATGTTAATGAGCGGGAGAGCGCAGACCTGAGCCGGCCAGCCGTGGCGTTTCATGTGGGAAAAACAAGTGGCCACTCTGCTGCAAACTGATTAGTACATTTGAATTTGAAAGTTGAATTAAGTGCTTCTAATACCAATAGTTTTAGAGACTGACACATAACATTGAACTGTTTGATGCTTAATTTGGTTGGCGTTTGATTGCAAGGCACGCACGGCTACGTTGGCTACACAAGCGTGGAGGCATTGCGTGCTATCCCAAAGGAGGCAGAAGCCATGGGCTTCATTTAAAACCCTTAACTAAGAAGTGATGAAAATGTATTTAATTATCATTGCACTCTTTGAGTATATAAAGCAGAACACTTGTTCAGTTTTAATTAGTATTGATTTCCATCTATGTACATGGCTGTTGTATTGTTGCTTAGTTTAGAGTTTCAATTTTCCCCCACCACACATTCCATTGAAATGAAAATATACAAAATGATGGATTTTGTGGCTGACTGAAAGCATGCAGGAGGTTGAATCAGGGAGATTACTGATGAGTAAAAGCTGAAATGCACTGTCTTCATGGGATACTCTTCATCCGGAGTTGTCAATATATTTTCTAAATAAGTGCAATCTATTGTTGTTGTGCTCATTACTTGCTGTATCCCTCAGGTCAGTACAGTACTTGTAATGTAGGGGTGGCAGGGTAGCCTAGTGGTTAGAGAGTTGGACTAGGAACTGGAAGGTTGCGAGTTCAAACCCCGAGCTGACAAGGTACTAATTTGTCGTTCTGCCCCTGAACAGGCAGTTAACCCACTGTTCCTAGGCCGTCATTGAAAATAAGAATTTGTTCTTAACTGACTTGCCTGGTTAAATAAAGGTAAAAAAAATGTGATTTTGTCCGTATTTAGTGTTTTTTATAGGCCGATATCTCTCCAACTGAGATGTCATTTTTGTAATGTAAAATGAACCCGGCCTCTGCTGATGTGGGGTTCAAACGATTTCCCTACTTCAATGATACTGTAACTCAAGTTGTTCAATTACAAACATTTTGGAACATTTTTGTCTTAGTTCAATTTGAATAAATCAGTGTTCAGTATAAATGAAAAGATGAAATTCATTGAGTGCTGACTATTCATTGTTTCTATATTTCATACAGACTGTTTGTCAAATGTTTTGTCCTTAAGGAACAGTGTAAGAGATGTAGCTGGAAATCCTTGGAAATAGATGTTACAAGGTTGTCAATTTTAATATCGGTCTCAGTCTCTCGTGGAGGCAACATCATTTTACGCCGACTTTTTCGGTTATTTCATCCTTATACCTTCAACAAATCATTTTCAAATTAGCATCATGTTGTTGCTAATTTAAAGGTCCTTTTGGTGTTCCAATTGAATGGCAGTTGATTTGACACGTGATCGTGTAATATCGTCTTGAGAAATCTCTTCTAAAGCTTTTACATAATGGGATTTCAGCACAAAATGTGTGACCCGGGCCTGTCAGTATTAAAACCATTAAAACGTGGAAAGCAATAATCAGTACATAAATATCATGTGATGTCATTTCTGGTTTCTGTAAGGGGAAAGCAGATTAAAATAAGTTATATATGCAAATCCTCACCTGCTCACTACAAACAAACACCTAGCACCTTTACACATTCTGAATGTGTGCTGTTTACCGCCTCACACTGTTCTAAAAATAGCAGATAAAAATAGGCCTCAGATCATTCAAGCTCTTAGGAATTTTGCATTGGAAGAATATTGCCAGTTTATTGTGAAATAAACACCAAGTATTTAAATTCAAACCAGGTCGTTACGGAGGTTTCTTAAACAAAATGTCAGTCGTTAAAGAGGCCCATGTGGCTCTGCTTAAAGTCCCTGTTTGCTATAACTAGGCCCTAGAAGCAATGCTTTCTGGGAGCTCCATGCAAACCGCCCACGTGAGGCACAAAAGAGGAGCGAACCCATCTTCCCCCAGGTGTGGAGCAGAAGCCCCATCATGGGTTGGAACAGGGGTATGTGTGTGTGTGTGTCTCCCGATCTAATCTAAATCGCTGTTACTGTCATGTTTCCCTCACTCTCTCACTGTCTCTCCGTGTTTTCTCCTCAATCTCGCTGTCATTTGGCAGCTGTCACTCTCCATGTGTGTCAAACACTCTTCCCCATGGCCACGACCAAGACCACACACGCACACACACACACACGCACACACACACGCACACACACGCGCACACACACGCACACACGCACACACGCGCACACGCACACACACACACACACACACACACACACACACACACACACACACACACACACACACACACACACACACACACACACACACTACCTTGCTGCTCAGTTCTATAGGAGACAGCTCCTCCAGTAGTAGAGCCATAAAGAACCTATATGACTGGTTTCTCAGACCCAGATTTAACCTTGTCCTAGACTAAAAAGCATCACGAGCATGCTTTTTAATCCAAGACATTTAATCCTTAGAGTGGACCTGTACATCTGTCATAGTTACAGTTGAGGTTTTTAGAAGTTTTAACTAAGGCCTTGACTTGGTCAGGCCACATGCTCAGGAAAAACTCTTGCCCCCAGTGATAATACTACACAGTCTTCCAGCAGATTGACTCAGAGCTTCAGTATCACACTGAAGGGAACTTCCTTCATAATGCTGTTGTCGGAAGGAAGCGCTACACCAACTCTACACGACGCTGTTAGCTCGCTAGCTGGTTAAACACAAAGACAAAACAATCAGGGAGAGAGGCCACAGTCCTTCTGTATTGTCCAGTTAAATCACATCTAAATACAGGGAAATTGGCGTCCCATAACAAATAACATAAAAATGTTCACCGCACCACTGAGGGATATTGTGTTCCTTAAAGTACAAGGCGAACGGTTCGGCTTCCAACAATCACAAAACAAACATCCTCTCCAAGAGCTCTCGCTGCTCGGCCCCATTTCACATGTCTGGGAGGGCTTTGGAAAGCCTCTGTAGTTATACATGTTATTGTATGTAACAAGTCTGTAACAAGGTTATAGTTAAGAGTTGGCCAGCTGGTATGCCAGTGTTGCAGGCTAGCAGGCCTACGGAGTGGAATGCAACAGTCAGACAAAAACCATCTAAATCCAACGAGACCAAATGGAAGATGTCAGATCTAGGTCCTAGGTGGTCAGTTTTTCCCCATTTAAATATGACATATTTAATGCTTTCCTACAGTTTAGTTTTATTTCTTTTTTCCCTCATAGACCCTTTTCTCGTTTTGATTTAGTGACTTAGAAAAGCCTAACAGTCCTGCGGAACACACTGCACCTAACACTTCAGTGTAGACATTCTTCACGATACACGCATGATTGGGGGAGAAAATGGATGCTAGTGAAGGATTGAGGGCAAGGGAACAGAGAATGAAGAAAGGGACAGAGGCTAAGAGAAAGAGAGGATAGGACAGAGAATGAAGAAAGGGACAGAGGCTAAGAGAAAGAGAGGATAGGACAGAGAATGAAGAAAGGGACAGAGGCTAAGAGAAAGAGAGGATAGGACAGAGAATGAAGAAAGTGACAGAGGCTAAGAGAAAGAGAGGATAGGACAGAGAATGAAGAAAGAGGGGCCTCCTCTGCATTGGTGCTTTCATTGTGAGGTGTAAACAATGCCTGTTTTGATAACCTCTGACCTCTCTCTACATAGGGCCAATCACGGTGACAAAGGCTCTTTTTGAGCCTGTTTCAAGTGGCTTGGAGGGCGAGAGAAAAGGATTCATTAAATGAAGCTGACTCCAAGAAGACATATTATAAGGCCCTTTTCATTGGTACCGAGGTGCCTCTAGTTTCAGGTGGTTGATGAAACCTTAGTGACTCTAGATGGAGACTTGTCAGTGGTGTGAGATGGGTGGGTACTGAGATAGGAGTGACCCTTGGACAGTTACGGTGGTCTCCAGGTCATTATAGATTATGCAAGGTCATACTTTTGTAATCTATAGCCCAGGAGGTTGGTGGCACCTTAACTGGGAGGACAGTCTCATGGTAATGGATGGAGCGGAATGTGTAGAATTGTAACGCTCGTCGGAAGAAGTGGACCAAGGTGCAGCGTGGTACGTGTTTATGGTTCTTTATTAAATCCAAACACCAAACAAAAGAACGTCACGTTCCGTAGGCTACGCAGGGCTAACAAAAAAAACAACATCCCACAACTTAAGGTGGCAAAACATGCTGCCTAAATATGATTCCCAATCAGAGACAACGATAGACAGCTGTCCCTGATTGAGAACCATACCCGGCCAAAACATAGAAACACAAAATATAGAAATAAAGAACATAGAATGCCCACCCAAATCACACCCTGACCAAACTAAATAGAGACATAAAAAGCCTCTCTAAGGTCAGGGTGTGACAGGAATTGTATCAAATATATCAAACACATGTATTTGATGCCATTCCATTCGCTCCTTTCCAGACATTATTATGCATAGGTGTTAAGTGAATACATATACTAGCAAGTGATCTGACCAGAGGCAATGCACAAAAGATAAAGCAGTCATAGATATGAGAGATGTGAGATGAAATTAAGAAGCTGTGGTCAATGTATGCAAGATATATAAACACATAGATCCTGTGAACGCAGCTCACTTTCCAGCACACTTTCCAACTCACACTCTCAAACACCTAGATCCCCTGAACGCAGCTCACTCTCCAGATCCCAATTACCTGAATTCTGATCACCTGTTCACATACCTGTATGTCATTATCACACACTATTTAGTTCAGTTCTTTGCACCCCATCACTGTGAGGTATTGTTTGTTTTGTGACACACTTCTTTCGGAGTGCTGAGTTTCCCGTGAGTTACTACTCACATGTATGAACGTTTTTGCCTTCCTCACTGACGTTGCCTTTTGCCTATTCACTGCCTGTACTTTAGCCTGTCGTAGTTTGTGTTATCTCCCTATTGCCTGATCTCCAGTACTATGTTACTAGCCTTTTCCCTGCCTGTACTGTTGCCTTTTTGGACCCCCTGTGTATGACCTTCTGCCTGCCCCTGGACCCAGCTACCTGCCTCCTCCTGTGGTCCTTTACAATAAACGCCCAGCGCTTGAAACCAGCTCTTTGTCTCCCATCGTGTTCATTACAGTATGTCTGTGAATCAGTATTTGATTTTTGTGTGTGATGTGTATATAAGTGAATGTGTGTGTGTCTCTGTAAATGTGTGTGTCTCTGTGAATGTGTGTGTGTGTGTGTCTCTGTGATGTGATTGTGTCGGTGTCTTTGTGACATTTGTTTATGTGACTGTTGGTGTGTCTGTGTATCTGTGATGTGTTTTTGGGATGTGTGTGTATCTGTGATGTGCCTGAGTTTGTCAGATGCCTCAGTCTGGAGCTGTTGGCTATTTGTCATGGCTGGGATTCATTATGTGTGTGTCCCTGTCCCCTTGCAGCCGGTGTGATCACTGCTGACCCCCGTGACAGGCACAGCGACTTCATTATGTTACCAAGGCAGCCCTGTCACCAGCGCCACTCTCTAACTGTCTGTGTGACACCCCTGGGTTGGACTCCAATCTCTCATCTGGGTGTCCACCTGCCTCTGCCTCGTGTTTGTGTGTGTGTGTGTCAGGGTTTCCGTTAGGAAAATGTGGCACCGGACTGTTGACTGGCAACATATGCATTGGGTGCCTTAACTTGATTAGAAATCACATTTTGATTATGGTAACTCACGTTAACAGAACACGCAAGTCGAGGATACACTGATGTGCGGTCCTTCTTAACAAATTCTGATGTGCACTTTGAAGATGTTATGAGTGAATGTCCACATGGACAGTCGTGGGAAAGTAGTGAGTCTGATGCAGCAGATCAGAACGTTTAGCTGAAAACGTTGACAAGCTATTCCTTTTTTCACATAAGCACGACATTGTGCAGAAGGCAGTAGGCTACAAGCAAATGTTAGTTCCATAATGCAATTAGCGGGAAAACACCGTTTTCTAAAGGCACTGCACATTGCGTGTGACAGTGATGAAAACATTGGTTGGAGATGTAGGAAGAGAGGAGATCTAATAGGCTACTTTGAAGCAAGGTAAGACGCCTCATAATGTATTAAAACATTTGTAGTGTGTGTGTGTGTGTGTGTGTGTGTGTGTGTGTGTGTGTGTGTGTGTGTGTGTGTGTGTGTGTGTGTGTGTGTGTGTGTGTGTGTGTGTGTGTGTGTGTGTGTGTGTTTTCAGCCTTTTATGTAGTGACATAATTTGTTTACATTTCAATCTAGGCACAGGCTTTTGCTAAAAAATCACATTACCGCAGTATATTAGAAACATTTTATTAAATTGTATACCAATTCCCCCTACAGAAATCCATTCATCCCCCATGGTAGTGTCGCTGTAATCACTAATTATTCAATTATGTCCGATTAGAGGATGGGTGTTGCCAATGTCTCCGCCCAGACTATTCAGCCCCTGCGCCCTGTCGGGGGGAGACCCCGAGGGCCCTTGTGAGCCTGTGATTAGTGATGTGTCTGCAGAGAGGTGACAGAATCCCTCTTAAAATATTTTGTCTTCATTTTACGGCTACCGAGATGCAATTACGGAGCAGCGGTTCATTACCGCGTGGCGCTTCTTCATGTTTTATGCATGCTTTTCATTTACCTCTTTATTAATGAGCCAGCTAGGCTGGCCACCTTCACACTGCAGCCTGCAGGCTGCACTATGAACACTGATGTGGGTTTGTGGTGGGTGTGTTGGGTGTGTGCGTGTGTGTGGAGAGAGAGGGAGGGGGGGGGGGGGTTCTGTGTGTGTGCACAATAGATGGTAGTTGGTCAGTCTCCCCCACCCTGCCTTGCCCTGCCTGGTTTCCAGGTGGATCTGGGTTTGGCAGAGGTAGACGGGATAGGAGAGGGCCAGTAGAGGTGACTAACTGCACCTCCCTCTGCAGAACAAACTCCATCTGCATCCAGCATTGAGACAGATGAGTCCAATTTGGCTCCTTAACTTTTCTGCAGTGTGATGGATGTGTGGTGGCTGTGCGCGGTGAGTAAGAGAGAGGGGGGTGAGGGGGACTCACGCGGCACTCCGCAGCTCTCAGCTCTGGCCCGGCCAGGGAGGGATACCCGGCCATCGGCAGGTTATTGATGACCTCACAGTGCCACGCCACGCTGGCCAAACCCAAGCTAATAGGCTAACTGGACACGGTTCTGACTGATTTTCCTCTCACACTGGATAACAGCGGGACCATCTGCACGACTGATGAGTCTTTGATAAGAGCGATTCTCCGCGGGCCTAGATAAATATTTTATCAAGCATAATGGAAATTGTCAAATCAATCTAATTGTGTAATACATTATGAAGACATCAAAATGAAACAAAGCACATATGCTATCATTTCATTTTTACGACAGGCAGGCGGCCAGGCACCCGTGGGGCTTCTGGGGGACCTCGGGGCTGGCAGCGCCCACTCTGGATATACGTCTCCCCTGTGCTGCCCATGAGCCGCCTCACAGACATTTCATCAACGGATCCATTTTTCAAATGTGGACAACTGTGAGGCATAATTACATTAGGGCCTGATGGCATTTAGCCACAATATTGAGAGAGAGAGAGAGAGAGAGAGAGTGTGAAAAAGTGTTTGTGCGTGTGTTACAGCAGTATGGAAGTGATGAATACACATTCAATCAATTAATGTATCGTTTTCTCTTTTAATAAGTATGAATAGTATATTTCCACGGAGTTAGTTATTGGAGGTGAGATGAACTGGTTAAATCAGGAATCAGTTTGAAATACAGCTATGTTGGTTAGTCGTGGAAGATGTTGTGTGAGACAGTGTATTATTTGCGAATGGTATTGATCATTTGTGTGCATGTGTGTGCAAAAACAGTATTTGGAGGCACTTTCTCTTTATGTCTCAATGAGGAGGGGTAAGGTATTGCTGGGCGGCTGTCTGGTGCAGTAGAGGGATGGGGACAGAGGAGAGGAATGGGGGGGAACACTCAGAGTAAACAAATGAAACGCTTGTGGTGTTTGACATGGAGGGGGAAGACAGAGGCTCATGATGGGATTAATGACCTTTGTCAACACACACTCACTCCATGTCACTGCAGAGGAGGAAAGAGCCTAATCAATATCACCAAACACACACACACACACACACACACACACACACATACACAGCACCTTTCTCAAACAAAAAAACACACAAATACAATACACACTTTCACACAAACAGCCTCTTTGTCAAAAGTCAGCTCTTGTTCACGTGCAGGAATGTCAGCCTAATGAAAAATAGATGTATTATATTATGTTTATATTATATTTATTATATTTATATTTATCAAGCGTCTTTCTCACCCATTCTCACCCTCTCCCACTCTCTTTCCCACCATCTTGTCCTTTCACCTCTACCCCCCCCCCCCCCTCCTCTTCTCTCTCATTCCACTCGTCCTGCGGGGCCCCTCGGGGCCCGGGGTCAGTAGCTGATGCGCTGGCCTTTTAAGCTCGGCCTGATGTATGGCCTGTGGAAACAATGTGAAACCTTGGTTATTATTCTGTTTGCTTTTGGCTCTGACAGGCTTGAGTTAGCGTCCGACTGGGATCCTATCTCATTAGGCCAAATGCTGGAGTAAAACAATCATAAAAATCAGCAACCAGCATCCACTTAGGAGCGCCTGTCACGCAGGTTGAAGATAAACTCTGCAAATTGGAGTCAGGGAGAGAGAGGGAGAGGGAGAGATGGAGAGAGAGTGAGGCCCATATGCTCCCTGCTTTTAGGGACTCTTAATGATATGAGGTGGTTGAGTTTATATGGAGGTGCCTCTGCCTCTCCATTGATAATATTGATTGTGGTTACAGAACCCTCAACCTTGGCTTCACGGTGTGTGTGTGTGTGTGTGTGTGTGTGTGTGTGTGTGTGTGTGGTGTGCTTTGATTTGGAAACCTTCTGTTTATGCATTAGTATGGATTGTGTATGGTTTTGTGTGTGTTGTGTGTAAGTGTGTGTTTATGGTAGGGGAGGAAACTTACAACAGTGGCTCTGAGGTGTGATCTATATGCATGTCAACCCTCTCCCTCTCTTTCCTTCTCACTCTCCCTCTCTCGCTCTCACACACACACACACACACACACACACACTCTCTCTCTCCCCTACTCTTGTTCTTCCCCTCCCCACCTCGTCGTAACATACATCTTTATCAAGCGCCTGTTGTCAGACAACATTAGATAATTAATAGGTCATTTGTCAGCCCTGTGAGAAACATGTTAAAATCCCCCCGCGCTACCGGGATAAATCCAGTTGTCTGCTCAGAAGCCTTTGTTGTGTCAGGCTGCCATCGGCGGCACACATTTACCATAGAAAGGGCCTCATTATTAATCACAACTAATGCTAATTAATTAGGTGTGTGTGTGTGTGTGTGTGTTCACAAAGGGACAGGGCCTAACTTTCAGTTGTTGTACGGTGTTAATTGGTGGACTTAGCGCAGGGACTTTAATTGAGTGTTTTCCATTGGGAGAGTGGAGGAGTAGTTGACTAACAGGCGGCAGGAGAAAAAACACGACAATGTACTCATTAATTAACACGCTCTAAGTGCACTGCTCTGGTAAGGGTTGCGCTGTGTGTGTGTACGTGTATGTATGTATACACTGAGTGTACAAAACATTAAGGACACCTTCCAAAAGTAGAGTTGCCCCCCCCCCCTCCCTCATTAGAGTATGGACTCTACAAGGTGTCAAAAGCATTCCACAGGGATGCTGGCCCATGTTGACTCCAATGCTTCCCACAGTTGTGTCAAGTTGGCTGGATGTCCTTTGGGTGGTGCACCATTCTTGATACACACAGGAAGCTGTTGAACATGAAAAAACCCAGCAGGGTTGTAGTTCTTGACACAAACCGCTGCGCTTCGCATCTACTACCATACCCTGTTCAAAGGCACTTAAATCTTTTGTCTTGCCCAATTCACCCTCTGAATGGCACACACACACAATCCATGTCTCAATTGTCTCAAGGCTTAAAAATCATTCTTTTAACCTGTCTCCTCCCCTTCATCTATACAGATTTAAGCGGATTTAACAAGTGACATCAATAAGGGATCATAACTTTCACATGGATTCACCTGTCCTGGAAAGAGCAGGCGTCCTTAATGTTTTGTACAAGCAGTGTGCGTACTTGTGTGTGTGTGTGTGTATATTTTAGCTTATTAAATACAGTATGTGCATGTGTCTAAAGCTTGAAATTGTCATTTAAAGGGTTTAAAATGTAGTGCTACTTTATTCAAACATCTATTCATGTTTTTTTGTGAACATGTTTGTTGTTCATGTGCACATACACTACATATTGTGGGACATACTATAGAAAGTATATGTTGTGGGTTGTTTGGCTTGCCTTCAGTGTACTTGACTTGATGTGTGTCCTTGGTTTAGTGACATCTCCTTTCCCCTGCTCTTTCTCTGCTGAGCTGCTGAGGGTTTGGCTGCTGTTGAAGCTCCTGTTCGGGCCCCTGGAGGCCCCTCCATCGCTCAGCCTCCCAGTAAGCCCAGTATGCCCAGAGGACCTCCAGGATTCCCACAGGACACAGGCTCACAGCTCTCTCACAACGCACTCACAACGTTCTTACAACGCTTTCATCTCAAAACCCCAGATAGGAAATATTCATAAGTACGCTGTAATTACTAGTATTTAAGGAAATATAAATAAACTATTCTTTACCTGTCAGTTTCAATTCAAAACCCCATTTAGCGGACTCCCATTCAGAACCTGTTGAGATGGTTGTCTACGCTCTTTCTCTCTTTCTCATTCTCTCTCTCTCTCTCTCTCTCTCTCTCTCTCTCTCTCTCTCTCTCTCTCTCTCTCTCTCACACACTCCCTCTCTTTCCCCCTCTCTCCCTCTCCTGATTGGGTTCCTTCTGTATAACAGTATGTATTGGCCAGCTTTGGTTATATGATGCTATATGATGCTATAGTGTGTCTGTGTTTTTAAACAGGATGATGTACAGTGGCAAGAAAAGGTATGTGAACCCTTTGGAATTACCTGGATTTCTGCATAAATTGGTCATCAAATTTGATCTGATCTTTATCTAAGACACAATAAAAGACAAACATAGCGTGCTTAAACTAATAACACACAAATTATTGTGTTTTTGTTGTCTATATTGAATACATAATTTAAACATTCACAGTGTAGGTGTCACGCCCTGACCTTAGTGAGCTTTGTATGTCTCTATTTTGGTTTGGTCAGGGTGCGATTTGGGGTGGGCATTCTATGTTCCTTTTTCTATGTTTTGTATTTCTTTGTTTGGCCGGGTATGGTTCTCAATCAGGGACAGCTGACCATCGTTGTCTCTGATTGGGAACCATACTTAGGTAGCTTTTTCCCACCTATGTTTTGTGGGTAGTTGTTTTCTGTGTAGTGTTCTGCACCTGACAGGACTGTTTCGGTTTTGTTTATTCACTTTGTTATTTTGTTCTTGTGTTCAGTTTAATAAAAGTAATGTACACTGCGCTTTGGTCCAATTCTTCCTCATCAGATGACGATGACCGTTACAGTAGGTTGGAAAAATTATGTGAACCCCTAGGCTAATGACTTCTCCAAAAGCTAATTGGAGTCAGGAGTCAGCTAATCTGGAGTCCAATCAATGAGACGAAATTGGAGATGTTGGTTAGAGCTGCCTTGCCCTATAAAAAACACTCACAAAATTTGAGTTTGCTATTCACAAGAAGCATTGCCTGATGTGAACCATGCCTTGAACAAAAGAGATCTCAGAAGACCTAAGATTAAGAATTGTTGACTTGCATAAAGCTGGGAAGGCTTACAAAAGTATCTCTAAAAGCCTTTATGTTCATCAGTCAAATTGTCTATAAATGGAGAAAGTTCAGCACTGTTGCTACTCTCCCTAGGAGTGGCCGTCCTACAAAGATGACTGCAAGAGCATGGCACAGAATGCTCAATGAGGTTAAGAAGAATCCTAGAGTGTCAGTTAAAGACTTGCTAACATCTCTGTTGACGAGTCTTCGATATGTAAAACATTATACAAGAATGGTGTTCATGGGAGGACACCACGGAAGAAACAACTGCTGTCCAACAAAAACATTGCTGCACGTCTGAAGTTCGCAAAAGTGCACCTGGATGTTCCACAGCGCTGCTGGTAAAATATTCTGTGGACAGATGACACTACAGTTGAGTTGTTTGGAAGGAACACACAACACTATGTGTGGAGAAAAACATCAAACATCAAAATCAAGTATGGTGGAGGGAGCATCATGGTTTGGGGCGGCTTTGCTGGATTAGGGTCTGGACAGCTTGCTACCATTGACAGAAAAATGAATCCCCAAGTTTATCAAAACATTTTGTAAGAGAATGTTAGGCTATCTGTCCGCCAATTGAAGCTCAACAGAAGTTGGGTGATGCAATAGGGCAACGACCCAAAACACAGAAGTAAATCAACAACAGAATGGCTTCAACAGAAGAAAATACACCTCTGGAGTGGCCCGGTCGGAGTCCTGACCTCAACCAAATTGAGATGCTATGGCATGACCTCGAGAGATAAGTTCACACCAGACATCCCTAGAATATTGCTGAACTGAAACAGTTTTGTAAAGAGGAATGGTCCAAAATTCCTCCTGACCGCTGTCCAAAACATTTGGTTGAGGTTATTGCTGCCAAAGGAGGGTCAACCATTTATTAAATCCAAGGGTTCACATACTTTTTCCACCCTGCACTGTGAATGTTTACACGGTGTGTTCAATAAAGACATCAAAACCTATAGTTATTTGTGTGTTATTAGTTTAAGCAGACTGTCTTTGTCTATTGTTGTGACCTAGATGATCAGATGAAATGTTATGACCAATTTATGCAGAAATTTCCATCCCTTACAGCAGTGTCAGGGGAAGACATTATAACTATGACATTAAAGGGATGTTGCTGGGATGTTTCTCAGAGAAACATCTCAGTCAGGAGGTGTCCCTGCCAAGTCAGCGGTGGGGCTGAGAGGTCAGAGGTCAGCTGCAATGTCGGTGATGACCTAGATGTCTGTGGTGGGTTCATGTTAGGAGGCCCATACTGCCCAGGAGGCGCAGGAGGCCATTTTGCATCCAGCTTCAATAATGGCTTAAAAGGATACTGTGAGATTTTATGATTTATGTCATTTTGTATTCTTACCCAGAGTCAGATGAACTCATGGATACCATTTGTATGTCTCTGCGTGCAGTTCGGAGGTTGTTGAAGTTAGCATAGCTTAGCGCAATTGCTGGAAATCTCCTGATAGAGTAGCCGGCTCCTTTCAAAAGGAAGCAAATAGGCATTCTAACTACTCCAAATCTCTCTACATCTCTATGCAACAATAGGACAGGGAATGAGGAAGTGGATTGAATCTTGTTTCTTATAATTATCAGTAAAATGAACACATTTATAAAATATAAATGACTATGTATAGCTAAGTGCAAATTAAAGTGTAGATCTTAGAGATAATGTATTGGTATCCCAAGGTCATGCAGTGAGCAGAACACCGGAATAATTATCCCTGTGAGTCATTGTAATGTTTGTTAGTGTCATTTAGTCTCAGAAGGGAGGGGTTGCCAACTGGCAATCTAACACGAAAGTATAATGAAATTCTTAAAGAATATTCAGAAATGTTATTCTTCAAAAACATAAAATACCATTAAATATCGTCATACTGTCAAAAAATGTAAAATGAAATGTTGGCCATATCGCTCAGTCCCAGTCTTCATGTAAGATCTGTGGTATGCGTGTTCCCTTCGCCTGTCTGTCAAAAACGGTGGACTAATTAACCTTGCAGACAAGCTGAGTTCCGCCCATAAGGCGAGGAGTTCATTTCCATATGTCATGAGGAAAGACCCCTGTCAATCATGCATATAGCCATCTGTGATTGGCCTGATAGATAAGGGATTTGCCATGCCACTATGAACTGACTCTGGCTAGCTGAACAATCTACTGGATTGAGACTCAGTTGAATATCAGAGTTTGTTAAGAGTGTATGTGTTTCCTATTCTGAAAGATTTCTTGTGAAATATGTCAATGGAGGGATGAATTTACATTTCTTATACGTCTGTCTTTCTGCTTCTTTTAATATTAATTTTGTGTTTTTTTTTACACTGTAAATCCCAAGAAATAGGAAACATTCAGAGACAGAGGGAGAGAGAGAGGAAGAGATAGAGGGATACAATAGGCCATGTGTGTAGGAGTGTGTTTTTTTGAGTCTGTGTGTGACTATGTCCACAGGTAGCTTATTTCTCTGTAAACATGTGTTTCTCTTTGTCCCGCTGGTGCGTCCCCTGGCGTGCCTAGGCAGTGGCTGGGTCACGCCTCCATTAGGGCTTTTGTCACGGTGATTAATAGCACTTTCTATCATCTATAATTCACTCCCTGATGACGGTGGGGCTTGCGCTGGCACTGCTCCGGGTAATGGCGTGATGTATGAGTCCGCCCAACACCTAGTGGCATAGGTGAAAATCATTCCGCCCATGAAGATACCGTCCTGGGTACAAATGTTTTCCCTCCTAATAAGAAGGAATGAATTTGGTGTCGAGAGTGAGCGGCAGAACACTGGAAGTGTGTGCCTACTGTGTGTGTGTGTGTGTGTGTGTGTGTGTGTGTGTGTGTGTGTGTGTGTGTGTGTGTGTGTGTGTGTGTGTGTGTGTGTGTGTGTGTGTGTGTGTGTGTGTGTAGAATTATGGCATGCTTTGCTTTGTGTTCCACTCATTCTGAGTTTAAGATCATTATTTTCATTGGTGCTAAAATGCCTCGTGTATTATGGATCAGCCTCAAATACAGACATTTTCTTTTAGTGTTCATGTCACTTCCTCTTTTAGCATAAGATATGAGAGTACAGACCATGAAGGGACAGCGTTGGCTGTTGAGAGTTGGGTTTTGTGTAGTAAAATCATAATTTGTGATCTATGCTAATTATGTAATGATGTTGATGAACGTCGTGTACAGGATGTTGCCTCTAGCTGGAGTTCCCCTTTCTACCCAGAATTCCTTTGGTGTGCCTCTTTTTGAAGGGCGTCAGCTCGCGGATGATGAGGTAATCGCCAAGATTGAACAAATAAACAAAAGTATATGGTCATCAGTCAGTACACCCCCCCACCCCGCCCACACCACCGGCCCCACCAACACACACACGGATGCATGCACGCACACACACACACACGGATGCACGCAGGCAGGCCAGACAGACAGAGCTTGCACGCACGCATACTATGACCACTGATCTGTGGTCATTGTTCTTCAAAATGTTACACTATAGGATCTGAGCAGAACTGCAGTCTCACACTTATGTCTCATTTGAAGATAAAACCACCATTTTTAAAACATTCAACACATCATATTTAGCTTTTTGGAAACATTTACATTTCTGAAATGTATGTTTATGGATCAAAATTCTCCCGCTTGAATCGACCAAACTTGGGGAATTTCTGGTCTAAATCAAATATAAACTATGAGACCAGTTGGATGGATACAGTTACTTTTAAAAGCCCTCGGTTTCAGCCATATGGCAAACGTAATCTCCAGGGTTATAACCACGTTACACAGTCCTGCACAGAAAATCATTACACATGCTGGTATAGCCACATTGGGTTTCAGGGCCTGCCTGGCACAACAGACGTTTAAAAGCTTTGCTCTTTAAACATGCTGGCCCACACAGTATGTGTCAAACACAATGGCAATAAAGACGTGGTGACGGACAATTGCACTGGAGAGAAAATACGAGAAAACCTCTCTCAAACATGACTTGTGCACTCACATGCATATTCGTGCAGACTTATTAACGCAGAAATATAAGAAATGCCACAAGAAATGACTGGAAGTTTGAGTCCGTTTTTTCAAGCAAGCAATATTTTTAATCACTCAGCTGTTTAAAATATGCCATTACACACTGAATCATGATACCATATAGGATGTGGTATTTCAGAGGAATAAAGATACGTTTGAGAAGATGTGCACAATATAAAGAATGAAATGCACAACAAATACAACAATCTGGACTTCTCTCTCTTCTCGTCTGTCATTTCTCTCCTCGTTCTATTCTTGTCCCGGTTCAACATTGCACTATTACGCGATGATAAACTCTACAGTATGCATTGGCTAGGCATTAAGAAACAGGATGCATATATAAAATGAGAAGAGATTCACACTTCAGAAATGGCTTCCATGGTGATCTCATGGTACCCATTTAAATCATAATGCCCGAAACGCCGGTGTTTGGAAGGATATATTAGCATTCGTCTCGGGCTGGCAAACCGTGCCAATATATCCTCCAAACACCAGCTTTGAGGGCATTATCACGTTTATACAACGGGTTACCGTCTTATTCAAAGAAATAATGAACATATTTTCATTAAAAACATTTTTATAAAGTTATTCATACCATTTCATCCTTCCACAAGATATAGTCCTGCCACAAATATAGGGTTACTACCCAAGCCGGTCATTGGTTCTATCGGTTCGGTTGCCAGAGACGCGACCCAGTCATTAAGTCTCTTTGTTCTGTATCTATGTGTAACGGATGTGAAACGGCTAGCTAGTTAGCGGTGGTGCGCGCTAAATAGCGTTTCAATCGGTGACGTCACTTGCTCTGAGACCTTGAAGTAGTGGTTCCCCTTGCAGAGGGGAAGGGCCGCAGCTTTTGTGGAGCGATGGGTAACGATGCTTCGTGGGTGACTGTTGTTGATGTGTGCAAGGTAAAGCTGGAAAGACGGCAAACTAGCTGCACTTCGTTTCATTTGACCCGTTTTCTATTGACATTTGGATGGACCAACCCTTCCTTCCATGACCTGACCCTTCACCAATATAGTCCACTGTCAGTCTGCAAAGGTTAGAGATAAGCACTGAGGACTTAGGGTCAGACACGTTCCCTCTGCCCCTCACCTCCTCGGGTAAGTGCACAGAGGAGTTGTCAGAGTCCAGAATCAGAACATCTCTCTCCAGACCTCTACGACGGTACCACAGGACTCTGGAGTTTTGTAGTGCTGGAGCACAGACTAGACTGACTGTGTCCCTCTGAAAACGGCCCATTTACAGGAACCAGGTCAGCTCAAACTCACGGTGATGCACTGCTACGTCCCTGTCTGCTGGGTTGACAGAGAGGGCTGGATTAGGGAGTAATTCCCTGTTAGGCTGTCAGTCATCATGTCCATCCTCTGACTCTTTTTCCCTCGGGCCATGTCACTTAGTGGAGTTTCCCAGAGTGCATCTTGTCAGTTCGATATACAGGGGAGAGTCCCTGTGTCATCTTACTTGATGACTTGATACTCAGGCTCAACCATTAGAAAAATGTAGCTGTAACATCAATCTCCTATTGAAATGACACAAGTGAAATATCCTTCATCTGTTAAGATGTTAGAGAAGTAAAATGAAGACCTGTTGTCCAAGACCTGCATTCTGGCCTTCAGATCATCAGGCAGAATCTCTAAAGACAAGTCAGTATCCAATACTAAGCTTGTTAGCACTCCCTAGGTGCCTTCCCCTTCCCCCTGGGAACAAATGAAACAGAATAACACAAACAATTTCAATAACCAAAACACTGCTTCCTATTGACACACAGACATAACCAATCAGCTCTCTCACTCAACCAATACAGGACACACTAATCATCTCCCCTGAGAACAACCAACACAGTATATCACCCTCAGCCTCCTCTCTCAGCAATGATCTTTCTTCAATCTCTCTTTTGAACAACAGAACACTGGCTTTTATATAGTTTCAGAAGGCATTGGTAATCGGATACAGCTGTATCCTGACGAGGTGGCGGGGTCAGCTCCAATTAGCCATGGAGTCGACCAATCAGCTGCTTGGGGGATTTCAGGAAGCCATTTCCTGAAATACACACTCACAAAAACACAAACTACAACACAGAAACTGGGGAACGTAACATGGCTACTCCGTCTGTACACCGTTATAATCCTTTTTACTCTTGATTTCTGTTCTACCTCCAGAGGGCACTTCAATGATCTTCATCTGATTCGTCTTACTACAAACTGTCAGTCGAAACCTGACCTGGTCTGTGAGCTGCCCACCATTCAGCCTTGTTGTTGCCACTGTCGGATTCTCTTAGGGAGTATAGAACATATGATGATGTCACGTCAAACCCAATTCTTATTGCGTTCATCAGTAAAATGTCCCCCTCTCTTGTTGACTTGTAAAAAACGGGTCTCTTGAAACAAAATGTCTTAAAATGAACAGCAATATTCACTTGTTCAAATACAGTTGAAGTCGGAAGTTTACAACCACCTTATCCAAATACATTCAAACTCAGTTTTTCACAATTCCTGACATTTAATCTTAGTAAAAATTCCCTGTTTTAGGTCAGTTAGGATCACCACTTTATTTTAAGAATGTGAAATGTCATAATAGTAGAGAGAATGATTTATTTCCGCTTTTATTATTATGGCCAAACAGTTCTATTTTTGTTTCATCAGACCAGAGGACATTTCTCCAAAAAGTACGATCTTTGTCCCCCTGTGCAGTTGCAAACCATAATGTGGCTTTTTTTATGGCGGTTTTGGAGCAGTGGCTTTTTCCTTGCTGAGCGGCCTTTCAGGTTATGTTGATATAAGACTTGTTTTACTGTGGATATAGATACTTTTGTACCAGTTTCCTCCAGCATCTTCACAAGGTCCTTTGCTGTAGTTCTGGGATTGATTTGCACTTTTTACGCCAAAGTACGTTAATCTCTAAGAGACTGAACGCGTCTCCTTCCTGAGCGGTATGACGGCTGCGTGGTCCCATGGTGTTTATACTTGCATACTGTTGTTTGTACAGATGAACGTGGTACCTTCAGGCGTTTGGATATTGCTCCCAAAGATGAAAATTTTTTTCTGAGATCTTGGCTGATTTCTTTTGATTTTCCCATGATGTCAAGCAAAGAGGCACTGAGTTTGAAGGTAGGCCTTGAAATGAATCCACAGGTACACCTCCAATTGACTCAAAAAATGTCAATTAGCCTATCAGAAGCTTCTAAAGCATGACATAATTTTCTGGAATTTTCCAAGCTGTTTAAAGGCACAGTCAACTTAGTCTATGTAAACGTCTGATCCACTGGAATTGTGACACAGTGAATTATAAGTGAAATAATCTGTCTGTAAGCAATTGTTGGAAAAATGACTTGTCATGCACAAAGTAGAGGTCCTAACCGACTTGCCAAATAGTTTGTTAGAAATTTGTGGAGTGGTTGAAAAACAAGTTTTAATGACTCCAACCTAAGTGTATGTAAACTTCCGACTTCAACTGTACGTATTCTGTCTCAGTAGTGAGGGGAGCAGTGACCAGTGGGAGGTCCAGCAAAACAACGACTTGACAGATGGCGTCCATTTTCCTTGTCTTTCCGTCTGTCTCTCTCTGTGAGATTGAGTCTCTGACAGCCCTAATCTACAACTCATCATCTGGACGTCATCTGACAACTTCCTCTGTTCTTCCTGATGTGGTGGGTCTTCAGAGGTTGTTTGGTGGTGTGAATGATACCACCACTTTTCTCATTAACATTAGTGTGTGATCTGAGAGGCATTTCAAAATATTTCCATGGAAATAATTCAACAAGATTTTATTTTAATACACTACATTATGGACATCTAAGTAGAGAGTTTGGATGGTGGTTGAGGTGTGTGTGTATGTGTGCGTGCATCTGTGTGTGTTTATGCATGCGTCTGTGTCTCTTTATGTGTGTGCGTCCGTGTGTGCATCTGTGTGTGTGGATCAAAGATTCCAGGCTGACAGCGCAGCGGTGCGGTGTCACACAGCCGTTCAGGAATGTACCGAGGCACAGGGATGTGTAGCTACAGCCTCATTAGCAACCCCACCTCCCCACCGACCCTCCCAGCTTGTCAGGGCGCGTTAGCCACAGCCTGCCACAGTCACAGGGGGAGAGGCTGCTTCCTGTGGAGGGTTTCCTGTCTGTCTGTCCTCCCTGGGCCCAGAGCAGGAGGCCCGGCAGTCCTGGCTAAGACCCGCTCTCAAATTACACCTTCATTCCCTACAAGGAATGGGCAAATCTTAACTTCCACGTAATGTTCACTTAGTCATGGATTGATGTCAATGGCAGACTAAGTGCAAATGTGAGAGTTAGAATTTTCCCCATAGTGCACTACTTCTGACCAGAGGTCTATAAAGCCCCATAGTGCACTACTTCTGACCAGAGGTCTATAAAGCCCCATAGTGCACTACTTCTGACCAGGGTTCTATGAAGCCCCATAGTGCACTACTTCTGACCAGGGCTCTATAAAGCCCCATAGTGCACTACTTCTGACCACAGGTCTATAAAGCCCCATAGTGCACTACTTCTGACCAGAGGTCTATAAAGCCCCATAGTGATACAGTATGATGGATAAAGTAGTCTAAAGTAGTGTGTTATGTGGTGAATAGTATGTCAGGCATAGCTAAGACCTACTCTCAAATGACACTTTCATTCCCTACTACATAGCGCACTACTTTTGACCAGAGGAGACTTAAAGTAATAGAACCCTTCCCAGGACACCACACACTGACGTCAAGAACAGATGCTCTACTCTTGGATTTAGTAAGAAGCCATTGCCATCTGCGCCAATGCAACATAGCCTAGATTTACATTTTTATTACTTCTAAACAAAATAACTTTTGGAGGTTTTCGTACGCTTAAAATGATGTTTTGATTCTTGCTTGAACAGTCGCTATAGATTATATTTGGTTGTGATCTTTGCAAAATAATGCAGCAGTTGTTAACTCGACTGCTGACGCTCTTTGAGATAAGCTGTAGCTAAAGCTAGCCAAAGAGCCATTTTACTGGTTGAAGTCGAAGTGTTTTTTTTAAGAATAATGCATTTGATTTGCGATGATGACACACACGTTATATTAAGCAGGACATTCATACGAGCCTTAAAATCTAATTATAATCCAAAAGCAGTGTGAAATGCACTTGGAAGCAACATGTAAATAGTTTGTTTGCTGGCGTTCTATAAGGACTCCCCCGTGTTCTGCCAAATCACCCTCGTGCGGCAATGATTGCAAACACAAAAAGGGGTCTATGGGGTCAAAAGTAGTGCACTATAAATAAGTCCTTTAGACTCCTTTGGCAGAGACACTAGTCGACAAGCAGACATTCAGTGGGCCCTATATTCTATAGTGCATCACTTCAGATCAGATCAGAGCCCCATAGTGCTCTGCTAGAAGTTGTAGTAGTAGTGCAGGGTTTACCGTGGCATCTGAGATGAGTACCCTTTCACACTAATGAGCCAAACCAACCTGAGCTGGTCTGGTTACGCATCCACCCACCATAGTTGCCAGAATCATGCTGGAAAGGACAATGTGAAAAGCAGGCATAGTTTGGTTTGAGTCGGCTCAATAGCGTGAAAAGTTGATTGTCACCTGTGGTCAATGTCGGTGTTGTAACAGAGCGGACCACACTTCCTCATCAGGGCTAGTCAGCCACGTGCGGCCTGGTCCCAAGCAGCCCGGCGAGGGTTCAAGGGTCGGCCTGTGGTGTCCTTTCTCACTGTACTCACAATTAACCTCCGCCGACCCGGCCTCAGCTTCCTCTGTTTTCACACACCGGCTGAATGATGAAGGTCAGGAAAGGGAAATATAAAACAGTTTAGAACAGCACAATGCTACCATGCAGCCTGGGGACCCGCCCAGCACCAAGCCGAGCCCCAGCTAGCCAAACAATCTGAACCAGCGGCTGCTTCACTATTGACTCTCTCTATCCCGCTCTCTCTCTCTCTCTCTCTCTCTCTCTCTCTCTCTCTCTCTCTCTCTCTCTCTCTCTCTCTCTCTCTCTCTCTCTCTCTCTCTCTCTCTCTCTCTCTCTCTCTCTCTCTCTCTCTCTCTCTCTCTCTCTCTCTCTCTCTCTCTCTCTCTCTCTCTCTCTCTCTCTCTCTCTCTCTCTCTCTCTCTCTCTCTCTCTCTCTCTCTCTCTCTGTCTCTCTGTTAGAGGTGTTTCTGGGCTACTCTACTATCACAGTAGAATCAAGCCCTTTCCTTCTCTTCAGACACTTGGCCCTGTTATCACAGCCCTGCACCACTTTCCTCCGTCTCCTGTTTATTTGAACTACCCCTACTGATCAAATATTTGTGTTTGGACCTTGTATATTTTCTCATATTATGTTCAATTGAAGATGTAGAGACGATCCTTCTTCATGGTCCTTAGTGTTAGGTCGTAGGTTAGGGGAGGACTGGTTTTTCACTCTGGGTCGGAGAAGGCATAAGCCTCACTCACAACTCTCGCAGAGCCATGTTATTAACTGTAGTATGTCATTGATTTGTGCTTGATTACATGATTAGGGACTTGTTTTGCATGGTGTATTTGTAGGACAATCATCTCCAGCTTCCATTTGGCTCATTCATCTCCCCTCCTCTCGCCTGTAACTACACTACATGACCAAAAGTATGTGGACACCTGCTCGTCGAACATCTCATTCCAAAATCATGGGCATTAATATGGAGTTGGGTCCCCCCTTTGCTGCTATAACAGCCTCCACTCTTCTGGGAAGGCATTCCTCTAGATGTTGGAACATTGCTGCTGGAATTTGCATCCATTCAGCCATAAGAGCATTAGAGAGAGCATTCATCCCAACAGTGTTCGATGGGGTTGAGGTCAGGGCTCTGTGCAGGCCAGTCAAGTTCTTCCACAAATACCATTTCTGTACGGGCTTTGCTTTGTGCACGGGTGCATTGTCATGCTGAAACAGGAAAGGGCCTTCCCCAAACTGTTGCCACAAAGATGGAAGCACAGAGTTGTCTACAATGTCATTGTATGCTACAGCGTTAAGAAGTCCCTTCACTGGAACTAAGGAGCCTAGGCAGGACCATTAAAAACAGCCCCAGACCATTATTCCTTCTCCACCAAACTTTATAGTTGGCACTATGCATTCGGGCAGGTATCGTGTTTCCACTCCAGAGTCCAAAGGCGGCAAGCTTTACACCACTCCAGCTTGGATGCTTGGCAATGCTTGGCATTGCGCATGGTGATCTTAAGCTTGTGTGTGGCTGCTCGGCCATGGAAACACATTTCACAAAGCTCCCGACAAACAGTTATTGTGCTGACGTTGCTTCCAGAGGCAGTTTGGAACTCGGTAGTGAGTGTTGCAACCGAGAGCAGTGTTGCAACTGGCGGTCCTGTTCTGTGCCCTTGTGTGGGCTACCACTTCGCGGCTGAGCCGTTGTTGCTCCTAGACGTTTCAACTTCACAATAACACCCCTTACAGTTGACCGGGGCAGCTCTCGCAGGGCAGAAATTTGACGAACTGACTTGGAAAGGTGGCTTCCTATGACAGTGCCACATTGAAAGTCACTGTGCTCTTCAGTAAGGCAATTCTACTGCCAATGTTTGTCTATGGAAACAGCATGGTTGTGTGCTCGACTCTATACACCTGTCAGCAACGGGTGTGGCAGAAATAGCCGAATCCACAATTTTTTTTACATACTTTTGGTGATGTAGTTTATTCCCCAGGTTGCTGCTGTTAATTAGAATGTGTTCCCAGTCAACTTACCTGGTAAAATAAGGGTTAAATAAATCAAATTAAAAGCAGTCTACACTGATGCTGTACTTTAGGTAGAAATAATAGAGCCTCAAGTTCTCTCTCTCACTCTCCTTCAGGTAATGGTGAGGACTTTGCCCTCTACCCCTCTGATGTTCTGGATGATGTGTGTGTGTCGGACGGATACCCCGCGGCACCATCCTCGGCCCCCCTAGCAGAGGACCACCCCTCCCCTGGCTTCTCCTTCCACTCTGCCCTCTACATGCCCCAGGACGAGCTGCCTGTTCCCCCCGACTTCCAGCTGCGCCAGTCGGGCGTCCCAAGTGTCGGTGGCGTCCTGGGCATCTGGGCACGGAGGACGCTGGATGTGGGCGAGCGATTCGGACCATATGTGGGCGAGCAGCGGGCGTGCCTGAGCGACCCCACCCAAGGCTGGGAGGTAGGAGAAACATTTGCTGTTTATTGTCTGAACAGGGGATTCTCTTCTCTCTGTTCTCTGTTATGGAGGGAGGGATGGAGGGAGGGATGGATGGAGGCATGGATTGAGGGAGGGATGGATGGAGGGATGGAGGGAGTAGAGCAGGTCTTAGTTCTTCTGTTAACTTTGTCTCTGCCTCTATGTTGGTCTCTGGGTTTTAAGTGTCCCAGTTGCTGTGGCATTTGTTGCTGAGTGATGTGAGGTGATCTCACCTCAGCCCAGTCCAAAGGGGTAACAGAGAGCGTCCCCCAGGCAGCCCCTCTGCGGTCTGTATGCTCTTAACGCAATTAAAATGAAAAGCTATAAATCCTGTCTTTAGCCCCAGTTAAAGACCTACAGCGGCCATCAGCCAATCGCAATATTGGCCAGGCCGCCCACACAATCGAAGGCAGGGGTTACAGGACAAGGTCAGAGGTTAGGA
This sequence comes from Oncorhynchus mykiss, assembly GCF_013265735.2. Taxonomy (NCBI): domain Eukaryota; kingdom Metazoa; phylum Chordata; class Actinopteri; order Salmoniformes; family Salmonidae; genus Oncorhynchus; species Oncorhynchus mykiss. Next base: position 14,658,312 of record NC_048591.1, on the reverse strand, counting down.
AGTCAGGTGCAGCCTCTGTCTGTGTCAGCCCATGTCTCGTTTTACACAGGGGGATAGGAGGGGGAGGGGGAAGAAGGTTGAGGTCATAAGGGTATCAGTCTAATTGAGATCCCCCTAAACAGATCCTCTCATTTCGGGATGAGAGACCTCTTACTCCTGCGAAAACACTCAGAAGTCTTTGTCCTTCTGTAAGACAGCACTAGCAACACCATGCATGACTATCTACTGGTTCAATAAAACGATCAAACACTAGATAGCATCAATGCCTTTTGATGAATAAAATCAAGGGTGTAGACAAAATAAAAAAGATGATCTAACACTGGTAGACTATGATAACCTACAGAAGGCTCCCAACCCTTAAGCCCAATTTTACGCTAGCTGACTCCTCAGTGTTTGTAGAATATCATCTCTGGTCTATATAAATAGTTTGGGTTTGGATTTGGTTTGGATGGTGGAACGGTGGTCATGGTTAGACTTGCATCATCGACCATCAGGTCTAACTGAGTGGGTTTGGCTCCGACGGGACCAATAAATGGATTCACTCCCGCCATACGTTTCTGTTCCAAGCAGCAACTTTTTGTTCACTATTTACTGCTACCATGAGACTCAGCACATCAATTGCCCCAATAGCGAAATGAAATCCTCTCTCTCTCTCTCCCTCTTTGATTTTTTAAATTATTTTTATATTTCACTAACATTGGGTTTGAATATGATTTTAAAAGTATCTGTCTCGCCCAGAGAGAGATTTACGGCTGGTTGAACAAGCTCTCGGGCTCTGTCTTTTTTTTTCCCAGGGAAGGAAATAAAGGAAAAAGGTTTCATGAATTTTAATCCGCCAATAATTTATGGGGAGCTTGAATAATATGTATTTAAAAGGAGCTGAGGATTATGGGAGGAAAGATGGGATGGCCGAGGAGGCAGCACTGTATCATTATGTTTAATTACTTCACTGACAGCGGCCCATAACTCTTTCCATTAAGTAAATAAGTTGTAAAGAATTTATGATGAAATGCCACATTATTCAGAACGGATATTCAGTCATGACATCCCTGCATTAAATATGGTAAACGCCGTTAAGTCCCCCTCCATAGAAAGCCTCGCTCCATCGCCGCACGCAAACCGTCAATATGCCAATAAGCAAGAGGGTCTGTAAAAAAAAATAATAATAATTGATTTGGTAAATGTGAGTTAAGATAGATCTGTTTGCTTTCATCATCAATTCTGCGCGGCGTGCCGGGGTGATGTCACCGACCAGGGAGCGATAAAGCGGTAGCGCCCATCTTGAGCGAGTGATGGAGGGCCGTGAGCGCCCGCCACCCGGGCCCATGACAGACCGGGGGAAGTTTGTCACCAGGGAGGCCAGCGCTCCACGCCATCACCATAAATTTGGGCATTATTCATAAAGGAATATAGTGAGTTATAGCAGAGATGCTTTATGATTACAGGAATGGGGAGTTATGGGTAAGATAGCTTCAGTAAATAAAAGACAGCCAATGTGGTTGTGAGGGCTGGAGGTCCTCCTGCTTTTCACTGAGGCCACAACAAGCCCAACCAGTCAGACCAGGTGTGTGTGTGTGTGTGTGTGTGTGTGTGTGTGTGTGTGTGTGTGTGTGTGTGCGTTGTATACTTTTCTATGTGGTTGCACGACAGATGTATACCTTGTTCACAGGAGCGTTACAATATTTCCCTCTTTTAAAAAACAACTCTGCTTGTTTTACACGGTTTCATTTCAAACCAAATGGAGAGTGTGTTTTTCTACTGTATACAGGCTTCTTCTGGATGTCAAAATAATAACAACTAGAGGACATGAGAGAAGAATGAATAAAGAGAGAGAGTTTTAGAGAGCCATGCTCCAAAGAAAGAAAGAAAAGAAGAAAGAAAGAAAGAAAGAAAGAAAAGAAGAAAGAAAGAAAGAAAGAAAAGAAGAAAGAAAGAAAGAAAGAAAGAAAAGAAGAAAGAAAGAAAGAAAGAAAGAAAAGAAGAAAGAAAGAAAGAAAGAAAGAAAAGAAGAAGAAAGAAAGAAAGAAAGAAAGAAAGAAAAGAAGAAAGAAAGAAAGAAAGAAAGAAAGAAAAGAAGAAAGAAAGAAAGAAAGAAAGAAAGAAGAAAGAAAGAAAGAAAGAAAAGAAGAAAGAAAGAAAGAAAGAAAAGAAGAAAGAAAGAAAGAAAGAAAAGAAGAAAGAAAGAAAGAAAGAAAGAAAGAAAGAAAAGAAGAAAGAAAGAAAGAAAAGAAGAAAGAAAGAAAGAAAGAAAGAAAAGAAGAAAGAAAGAAAGAAAGAAAGAAAGAAAGAAAGAAAGAAAGAAAAGAAGAAAGAAAGAAAGAAAGACAGGGTTTATTTGTATTTGACCTGGTGTTCTTCATTAGAATCAGCAGCCGGCCTCCATCGTCTCTCCCTCCTCAATGAGATCTCAGCCGAGGACTGGAACAAGCACCATTTAGTGGAAACAGCAGGGGAGAGGTGAGGGGTGATGAGGGTGAGGGTGTTATCAAGGGTTGATCTATTAGTGGAAAGACAAAACTAACTAACCTGTTGTCTGACAGCCTGGGGATCAGCATGTGTTGCCTCCCTATTACATTGGAATGTTATTTTTTGGTATTACTGTTGGATTTGATCAGGTTTATCACTGATAGATTGGAAATACATAGGTATAGCTATAATGTATGTAATGCTGGTATTATAGAAGTAGATCGCATATATTATTGTCACATAAATTGGGTCTGTATTATATGGGAACAATTATAGAATGAGGGACATACTTTTCCCAAAGCAGTTGAATGTTACTTTTACACGCAGTGATCCTTTTCCCCCTGGATACTCACAACTAGTCCATATTCTCCTTTCTTTTCTTGAGCCATGGGGCATATTGAAATTCAAACACTGTTTGTGTCCGTCCTCCTCAGCTGACCCCACCTGCAACAATGAGAGAGAGGGCCCAGCGAGAGAAAGAGTTATCCTCCGACTCAATGAGTTTTCACTGGGGTTCACCCACTGCCTCCCGCTTCATCACACTGGCCCACGGTTTACAGGTCCGGTCCACCACACTGGGCGGGGTGGTGGGGGAGGGGCCGGGACTCAGGGCCTTTGTGCATCTCTTGAGTGGGGGGTGGGAGGAGGGTGGGTGGTGTGGTGGAGATTAGAAGTGCTGGGTGAATGGGGAGTCGAGGATTAGGTGGGCTGGTCTGGTCTGGGCCTGCTTTCCAGCACAGGGCACAGTAAGGAGGGGAGGAGGTGCATGGAGCCTCTCTGCTGGTTGTCATTCAGATACCATTCAGATACCATTCAGATACCACATCAAGACCGGCAGCCAGAAACGACTAAGTAGGGCAGGAGGGAAGTAGAGCTTTAGGCAGGTTGGAATCAGGAGGAGAGAAGGGAGGGAGGTAGAGCTTTAGGCAGGTTGAGATCAGAAGGAGAGAAGGGAGGGAGGTAGAGCTTTAGGCAGGTTGGAATCAGGAGGAGAGAAGGGAGGGAGGTAGAGCTTTAGGCAGGTTGAGGTCAGGAGGAGAGAAGGGAGGGAGGTAGAGCTATAGGCAGGTTGGAATCAGGAGGAGAGAAGGGAGGGAGGTAGAGCTTTAGGCAGGTTGGAATCAGGAGGAGAGAAGGGAGGGAGGTAGAGCTTTAGGCAGGTTGGAATCAGGAGGAGAGAAGGGAGGAGAGGTAGAGCTTTAGGCAGGTTGAGATCAGGAGGAGAAAAGGGAGGGAGGTAGAGCTTTAGGCAGGTTGGAATCAGGAGAGAAGGGAGGGAGGTAGGTAGAGCTTTAGGCAGGTTGGGTTCAGGAGGAGAGGGGCGGGCCGGAGAGGGCGTGTTTTTTCTGCCGTTGTCTTGAATGAATGCAGATGTCTCCTCACTGTCCCCCTGTCCTGTGTCTCCGACGGCCTGTCGCCTCTGTCACCGGGGGAGAAAGAAGCCAAAAGAGTTTCACTCCCACCCAAAGGGACCCTTAATCCGCTGGCCCCAGCCTCTTTGACTGTCCCAGAGATGAACCCACACTACAGCGTAGAGAGCCTGCAGCCACTGGGGAGGGATAAACCTCTCTGTCATTCACCAGCTTTCAATGAACACAAACTCTGAGACTCTTTCTCTCTCTCTCACACACAAGTACTTACAAATTCCAAGTAAGGTGGCCTGGCCTTGGGAACGATCTGAAAACAAAGTATCAGTGTATTGTTGTAGTCTTAATTCAACAACAGTGAAGTCATTACATCACATTTTCAACATCCCTTACTACTCCCACTAAATGATGGCTAACTGGTGTCGTCGTGTTTACAGTTATAAGATGCGTTCCGAGTTTCAATGACCGTTGCTGCCTATAGCGTTAATGAATTGTAATAGTGGACAAAAAAGTGAATTGAAATCTGTGGTGGCGTGTAGAGAGAGACAGAATGTCGGGTCACAATCCAGTAGCCAGTGTACTGGAGTCAGTGGTGACCTAACAGCCCCCATCCATCCATCCATCCATCAATCCTTCCATCCATCCATCAATATATTCCTCCCTCCCTCCATCCCCCCATCCCTCTATCCCTCCATCCCCTCATTCCTCTATCCCTCCATCCCTCTAACCCTCCATCCCCCCATCCCTCTATCCCCCATCCCTCTATCCCTCCATCCCCTCATTCCTCTATCCCTCCATCCCTCTAACCCTCCATCCCCCCATCCCCTATCCCCCATCCCTCTATCCCTCCATCCCCCATCCCTCTATCCCTCCATACCCCCATTCATCTATCCCTCTATCCCTCCATCCCCCATCCCTCTATCCCTCTATCCCCCATCCCTCTATCCCTCCATCCCCTCATTCCTCTATCCCTCCATCCCTCTAACCCTCCATCCCCCCATCCCCTATCCCCCCATCCCTCTATCCCTCCATCCCCCCATCCCTCTATCCCTCCATACCCCCATTCCTCTATCCCTCTATCCCTCCATCCCCCATCCCTCTATCCCTCCATACCCCCATCCCTCTATCCCCCATCCCTCTATCCCCATCCCTCTATCTCTCCATCCCCTCATTCCTCTATCCCTCCATCCCTCTAACCCTCCATCCCCCCATCCCCTATCCCCCCATCCCTCTATCCCTCCATCCCCCCATCCCTCTATCCCTCCATACCCCCATCCCTCTATCCCTCTATCCCTCCATCCCTCTATCCCTCCATCCCTCTGTCCCCCCATCCCTCTATCCCTCCATCCCTCCATTCCTCTCAGAGTCTGGATGTTGAGGTTGAACAGGAACACTGCTACTGAGCACACATATTGTTTATAGAGGCCTCATTATCACACAGACACCTAATTGTAATGAGAGTTAAGCTTGCAAATGAAACCCGGCTCTGTTTCCTGGTCTTAGCAAGGGTGTCTGTGTGTGTCCGTGTACGTGTTTGTGTGTGCATGTGTGTGTCCGTGTATGTGTTTGTGTGTGCATGTGTGTGTCCGTATACGTGTTTGTGTGTGCATGTGTGTGTTTGTGCACTGAGTGAGTTAGTGAGGGAAGGGGGCTCCATTGTTCCAGTGCAGCCTGCAGCACGACTGTGACTGTGGCCCTCTGCGTATAGGGACCTTCTTCACCCCCCCCCCCCCACCAACCCGCTTACTGTTGGGGGAAATAGAGCTGTGCCCAGCCACCCTAATCAGCTTACAGCGCTAATTCATCCCCAGCTTCAGTGCCTCAGCCCCAGCTCCAGCTCCAGCCCCATCTCCAGACCCTGCCGCAGTCCCCAGTCCAAGTCCTAACTTCAGCCTCTACCAGGCAGAACACATTGCCAACATCTTCCATCCCTGCATTCTCCACCTATCCACCAGCTCCAGCTCTGCCTCTGATACAGGTGGGGGCCACACAGCCCTCTTCCCCGTTTACTTGGAGTGTGCTCCATCTTCTTAAACAGGCCCTGTGGGGCGTGTGTGTGTTTACAGTTTGTGTGCGTGCTTGTGTCTGTGTCTGCATGCATGCCATTGTCCACTCTGCCCGCTTTCGGGGCGATGAGCTTCCCTCCAATGTGACTGGAGGTCGATTGTCTTGGAGACATGGTGTCTATTCAAAACAAAAAGAGAGGTTGGGGTCTTTCTCACTCCCTCTCATTTGATTAGTAATCCCTTTCTTTGGTCTAATCTGTCGTGTTTGGTGGTGGTGGAAGGGTAGCTTGGGGGGAGAGGACTGTTATTATTGACGTTCTAATCTCGTGTGAGAGGAGCGAGGAAAGGCGAGCCACATTCAAAAGGCAGAGACAGAAAGAGAAAGAGACATAGAGAATTCCACTCCACGAGAGCACCGAGCGTGCATTCCAACAGTCATGTCTCTAGGCCACTCTTCTCTCTTTTAGTCCAAGAGAAAAAAATAACTTTACAAATTAACGATTTCCCCCCTCTATTCCTAGCCCTCTCCTCCCTCCTTCTCCTCCTCTCCTCCCCTCTCTCTCCCTCTCTCTGTCTGGCTGTGGTATCTCAGCAGGGAGGGGAAGCTAGGTTAACTAATTGAACAGGGTCAGAGTGAATTGCAGCAGGACAAAGACAGGCATCAGTGGCCCAGCCAGAGGAGGGTAGATCCACGACAACAGTGCCAGGTGAAGGAGAGTGTGGATGGTGCGGGACGGGTAGCCTGAAGGGTCAGGGGTCACAGACCTTATTAGATCTCTGAAGAATGGTGACGTGACGGGTGACGTGTTTGGGTGGTGTGGGCGGGGTTCACCTGGTAGAAAGGCTACAATAGAGAGGGGGAGGGAGGAAGTAGGGGAGGTTGGGGCACTCCATTAAAGCTAACTTCTGAACAGCCCACTCAGGCCAGACAAGTGTCTGCACACCGGATGCCCCATACTAGGCAGCGCAACACATCCTATAGGAAGGCCAAAGGAAATGCACAGAGCTTAAGTCAAACACAATGACCTACGTCTGTCTATAGGTTTGTCTACGTCGTGTCTCTATAGGTACAACCAATCTCCGTTTGTTGATTCTAAAAACAGGTGCCATTAGCTCGTATCTTAGGAACTTAGTATAAATGGTAATACTGCCTTGTAAGACATGCTATAAGACATGCTATAAGACATGCTTTATTATGTCTACTGTCACCAGCTGTTTTTGCACTCTGAGTATGTCTCTGCTCAGATAGGATGTGATGGCACATCTGAATAAGAGTCTTTAAGATCTCACACCTCCCAAACTGTCTTCTCTGTCTCCCCTAGCATTAAATCAAATCAAATCAAATGTTATAGGTCACACACACATGGTTAGCAGAGGTTATTGCGAGTGTAGCAAAATGCTTGTGCTTCTAGTTCCGACAGTGCAGCAATATCCAACATGTCATCTAACAAATTCCACAACAACTACCTAATACACACAAATCTACGTAAAGGAATGGAATAAGAATATATACATAGAAATATATGGATGAGCAATGACCGAGCGGCATAGGCAAGATGCCAGGTGAAGGAGGGTGTGGATGATGCGGGGCGGGTATGAAAGACATGTAATGTAATGTAAGATGAGTAATGCAAGATATGTAAACATTCTTAAAGTGGCATTATTAAAGTGACTAGTGTTCCATTTATTAAAGGGTCATTTCAAGTCTGTATGTTGGCAGCAGCCTCTCCGTGTTAGTGATTGCTGTTTACAATCTGATAGCCTTGAGATGGAAGCTGTTTTTCAGTCTCTCGGTCCCAGCTTTGATGCACCTGTACTGACCACACCTTCTGGGTGGAAGCAGGGTGAACAGGCAATGGCTCGGGTGGTTGTTGTCCTTGGTGATCTTTTTGGCCTTCCTGTGACATCGGGTGCTGTAGATGTCCTGGAGGGCAGGTAGTTTGCCCCCGGTTGTGCATTGTGCAGACCGGACCACCTTCTGGAGAGCTTTGCATCTGTGCATCTGTAAAAGTTTGTGTGGGTTTTAGGTGACAAGCCACATTTCTTCAGCCTCCTGAGGTTGAAGAGGCACTGTTGCGCCTTCTTCACCACACTGTCTGTGTGGGTGGACCATTTCAGTTTGTCCGTGATGTGTACACCGAGGAACTTAAAACTTTCCACCTTCGCTGCTGTCCTGTCGATGTGGATAGGGAGGTGCTCCCTCTGCTGTTTCCTGAAGTCCACGATTATCTCCTTTTTTTAGTTGACGTTGAGTGAGAGGTTGTTTTTCTGACACTATACTCTTGAGGCCCTCACCTCCCCCTGTAGGCTGTCTCGTCGTTGTCGGTAATCAAGCCTACCACTGTAGTGTCGTCTGCAAACTTGATGATTGATTTGGAGGCGTGAGTGGCCACGCAGTCGTGGGTAAACAGAGATTACAGGAGGGGGGCTGAGCACGCACCATTGTGGGGCCCCTGTGTTGAGGATCAGGGGGGTGGAGATGTTGTTTCCTACCTTCACCACCTGGGGGTGGCCCATCAGAAAGTCCAGGGCCCAATTGCATAGGGCGGGGTTGAGACCCAGGGCCTCTAGCTTCATGATGAGCTTGGAGGGTACTATGGTGTTGAATGCTGAGCTACTGTCAATTAACAGAATTCTTACATAGGTATTCCTCTTGTCCAGATGGGTTAGGGCAGTGGGCAGTGTGATGGTGATTGCATCGTCTGTGGATCTGTTGGGGCGGTATGCAAATCGCAGTGGGTCTAGGGTGTCAGGTAGGGTGGAGGTGATATGATCCTTGACTTGTCTCTCAAAGCACTTCATGATGATGGAAGTGAGTGCTACGGGGTGATAGTAATTTAGTTCAGTTACCTTTGCTTTCTTGGGTACAGGAACAATATTGGACATCTTGACGCAAGTGGTGACAGCAGACAGGGATAGGGAGAGATTGAATATGTCCGTAAACACACCGGTCAGCTGGTCTGCGCATGCTCTGAGGACATGGCTTGAGATGCCGTCTGGGCCGGCAGTCTTGCGAGAGTTAACACGTTTAAATGTCTTACTCATGTCGGCCACGGAGAAGGAGAGCCCACAGTCCTTGGTAGCAGGCCGCCTCGGTGGCACTGTATTGTCCTTAAAGCGGGCAAAGAAGGTGTTTAGTTTGCCTGGACGCAAGACGTCGGTGTCCGTGACGTGACTGGTTTTCTTTTTGTAGTCCGTGATTGTCTGTAGACCCTGCCACATGCGTCTTGTGTCTGAGCCGTTGAATTGCGACTCCACTTTGTCTCTATACATCACCCTTTTCTCCAGTGTGCACTACCCTCTCTCTCTGTCACACACATACAGTACATGTACTCTCACTCAGAAACACACACCTTAAATCGCAAAAACCCATGTTCACACACAGTCACCCAGACAGGAGTGAAAATGAGGAGACCCTTAAATGGGTGCACAGGAAGCCGAGGCGATGAATTCTATGTGCGGGGATACATCCACCCAGCTCACAGTTACCTTATCTAGGGGCTCCCTTTAAACACACTGCTGATTGTTTCCAAATGGTCTCCTGGTGGGAGAGAAAGAGAAAGAGGGGGGAGATTGAAAGAGAGAGAGAGTGTGTGTGTGAGAGAGAGAGAAACAGAGCATAGAGAGAGAACAGGGAGAAATACGGGCGCTCCAGGCACAGCCAGGCAGGACTTTTAGGCTAGACTCTCTTACATGGTTATTATGTCCTAGAATTCTCCTAGCAGTGTGTGTGTGTTTGTACGTGCATGCGTGTGTGTTTTTATGTATATGCATGTGTGTGTGTCATTTTCTCCTAGTAGCTCGTTCCTGTGTGTTATATGAGTTTGTGTGTGGGAGCGTGCGTGAGCGTGTAATGTGACCATGTCAGCTTTGGAAATGTGTGTGCGACTCACTCGCTCGCTCTCTCCCTTGTCCCAGTTCAAAGGCTAATGGGTGTGGGGGTCTGGTTTGAGAGCTCATTACCAGGTTAAGAGCTAAAACACAGGCAGGCAGGCCAGCATATTCAGACCCTGACACAGAGCAACACCATAGTCCTCTTCCAATTACTCCATATTGCTCCTCCAATTACGGTAGAGCAGATCCAACGGGAGAGCTGCCACCGTGGAGAGGAAGCAGAGGCCCGATGGCTGTAATGAGGTCCTAACCCGTACAGTGGGCCATTATGGCATAATGCTTTAATTTGAGCCATATGATAGCCATTGCGTGTCTAAGTTATTGAAAAGTCTATATTTGTGAGCTTACCCTCACCTCTTTATGTGGCCTGGGTTCTGAGAGACGTTGTAGACTCCATAGAGAGAGAGAGAAACACAAGGGGTATTGATACGGTACCCTGTGGCACACCTAAGAGCTATCGCTTAAGACAAACACCCAAAACTTGATATTGACATATACCCATACCAGGCCTGAGTTCAAATATTCTTTGAAAATACTCAAATACACTGTGATGCATTTACCCCAGTTATTTGAAAATAGTATTTCAAATAAGTTTTTGAAAATACTGTCAAGTTCAATTTGGTAGACTGTTTTGATTTTACAAATAACAATTCAAATAGTTTTGAGCTGTGTATTTGAAAATACTCAAATACACAGAAAAAGTATTTTAAATACCAGATAGTAAAATACACATGTATTTGAACCCAGTTCTGACCCATACCATATTATTAGTGCCCTGAGTTTATCCTTACCAGTGACCACATAACTTGATCAAGAAGAACTCTGGGCCCTACTCTAGTTTAACTCAGGGCCTATCTCTTACCGTTACACATTGATCCCATGAACATGTGGATCCATGTAGCTGTGTTTGAGTGAGTGTGTGTGGAAGCGTTGGGATCTTCCAGTCAGATCTGAAATAACACTACCTTATTTCATAGTTGTGCTTTTCTTAGAAATCATCTCAGCAAAAACATATTGCGGTGCACAGTACATATGCTGTGAATCAGGTTTCATTTGTGCCAAGCTATATTTGCTATTTGTATACGTTCAGATCAACTTCAGGAATGTTATTTTAACTTTGTTACGTCAGTATCTTTTTCATATCCAACATTGTTCATTGTTTAAAGAAATAAATGAAGTAATAAAAAGCCAACTCTTATTGGATTAGACGGCAAGCATATCTTCATGTGTTTTGCATTACTCTTTTCTAAACTTCTGTGTGAGGTAAGTGACTGGGGCTAGACATGGCAGTCACCCTGCAATCCACACATAAATGCAGCCCACTCATCCGCGGACAAAGTGGGACAGATAAAGTTTCTCCTCCAACCGCTGAGAAAGAGAGAGGGTGTGAGAGGGAGAGGGAGAGGGAGAGAGAGAGAGAGAGGGTGTGAGAGAGAGGGAGAGAGAGGGTGTGAGAGAGAGGGAGAGAGAGGGTGTGAGAGAGAGGGAGAGAGAGGGTGTGAGAGAGAGGGTGTGAGAGAGAGGGTGTGAGAGAGAGGGAGAGAGAGGGTGTGAGAGAGAGGGTGTGAGAGAGAGGGAGAGAGAGGGTGTGAGAGAGAGGGAGAGAGAGAGAGGGAGAGAGAGGGAGAGAGAGAGAATATAATAATAGAATAATAGAGCAATAGAGTGAGAGAGAGAGAGAGAGAGAGAGAGGGAGAGAGAGGGAGAGAGAGGGAGAGAGAGAGAGGGAGAGAGAGGGAGAGAGAGAGAGAATGTCAGAGTGAATGAAACAATGAGCGAGTTAAAGGATGTACATGTCTATTGTCAGTGAGAGATTGGGAGGAAGAAAAGGGACAAGTACTGACTGGGAGATAGATTCCCCGGCGCTTTGAAGGGAACGTTCCAAAGTGTCCCCGTGCAGTCCCATAATAGGATTTTCCAGACTCCAGCAGGTATTCTGAGTGGGACTTTGTTTCTCAGGACTCCCAGATAAGGGTTAATGGAGCCCGATGGTTCCTCGGCCGCACAGACGCTCGGGGAGGCTACGCCACTCCCACCCATTGGCCTGCTTTGTCAGCACCAATCCGTCAGAAAGGATTTCTCCCCCGGACTAAAACTCAGCAGCCATTTCTGACACATCCAACGAACCTAATTGTTGTCTCCCGCTCCTGTCAAGTCCTAACGAGTTAGCATCTTCCGCAAGGATGAGAGAAAGTCTCACGGAAATCAATTTCTCAGCCGATTACACTTTGTCATCAGCCAAAACAAAAAAAGAAAAGGACAGAGAGCAGAGCTGTGGGATCTCTCTTCTCTCTCTCTCGCCTCTGATTGTTCCCTCTTTTTCTTCGGGCCCATTTTTATGGTCGCTTCCTTTCCCCTCCAAGACACATTATGACAGGCATTGTAATCTCTTTAGAGCCATGGGGACCCTCTCTTTCACACTCCTCTCTGGCCCTGAGTGACAGCGGGACAGGATCCAACTGCTACCCAGAGCCATAAATCAACCCACCGCCTGGCACGGCTGGTGCACTGCTGGACCGGCCTACACTTCCTGAACCACTACCAGTTCCTGCAGGGGACAAAAAAGCCTTTGTGGGTTTCTTTGGGCAAGCCAGATACAGGTCCTCTCCCTTTGAGAGCGCTGAGGTTTATGAGCGACGCTGCCGAGAGGGGCTGTGGGAGGGCAGGCCAAACCAGAAGGAGAGAGAGGGAGTGGGGGGTGGGGGGTTAAGAGGGAGAAAAGGATAGTCCAAGAGATGTGACAAACAGAAGGAAGAAGATCATAGCAAGAAAAAAGAAAGAGGGAGAGAAGTTGAGAGCATTGCCATGACCTCCTCCAGTGAAGTGCCTAGGTTTTGTCCCTCCCCGCTGGGCAAAAACTTTGTTCCACATCATTTCAACCCAAAGAATCTATGTGATGACATTGAATCAACGTGTGGAAACGTAATGGGGTTTGCAAACTTCTAACTTCTAACTTCTAACTTCTAACTTTCACACAACTTTTAACAATGACATGGTGAAATGTTTTGTTGATTTCACGTTGAATTCACGTTAGTTGACAACTCAACCAAATATCAATAAATAAACTGACGTCTATGCCCAGTGGGTCTTCATTTATCTAACAGATTCCTATTTTTTACCCCCAACCTACTTTCACTTCAATAAACTATAGAAACAGCCAGCAGTTCAGTGCCCCAGACCAGCCCTCTTCATGATGATCCTGTTCATGCAAACAGGGGCCACCATTTTACCTTAGACAAAACTAAATTAATACAGCTAGGTGCAAAACTGAAACAAAAAAACATTTCAGGATTTCCCTCACCAAAAGTGGCCTCCCACACCCCATTTCCCCATCCTCCATCCAACCTCCATCTTACCTCAGTGCTTCACCGTCTCCACCTCAGCGTCAGCCAGTTAGAGACGACTGTTTTCTTTCGGACACAGATCAAGACATTACAACCGCCCCGGGACCCAGGGGGACCATGTTGGGATGCTGTTGTGAAGCTTCTGACTCCGCCGTAAATCTGGTGTGGGTGTCCCATCTCCGCGGTGCCTGTGGGATGAGAACGCCAATGAGGCGTGAGGGTGAACATTCCTGGGCCGTTCTCACAGAAACCCCTGGGTTTTCGCTCCCGGCAAAGTAACACTTTTCTCCCGCTTCTGACTGGTGCGTCTCTCTGCAGCTGCCCAGCTGTCTATCTTTCCACCCTACTGGAATGGCGCTCTCCTCCATCCTCCCAGACTTTTAGTGTAAAACTTTTCCCGGGAACGTTGCTTATTTAGCGTATAGCGCCGTGTTTGTGTTAAATGATGAATATGAGGCACCGTCATGTGTGTTATTCCACTGTCTATGAAAGATCGTTCTACTGCCAAGCGGCTGTGCACCAATGTGGATTTTTCCCATAATCCACCAGCAGTAGTGTGTCTGTGTTGTAGTCGAGCCACAGAGCCCTCAGTGTGTGAAGTCTGTGGAGTCTGCTAATATAATGAGTAGAGAGTAGAGACTGTGCATGGCCATGAATACACTTCTAGGGAACAGCCTTGTTAAGACCAAGTGCCTGGGAAAGATTGTGGTTATTCTGGGTTGTAGTAGGTAATGGGGGAGATTTGTGGTCGGTAGTGGTAGCAGTCGGGGACTGTGTGTGGTTGTTAGGCCATAGAAATAAAATTACTAGAGGCGAGAAAGCTTCTCAGACCACAGCAATGTGATTGGACCACTCATGGGAACACTCGATATGGCCGCCGGTCTGCCCATCACAGAACATTGACTTGAATTGGAATGTCTGCTCTAGAAATTATATTTCTATGGCCAGGGCTGTGGCAAACAGGTTGTACTTGGTGTAGCTCTAGTCTACTGTGTGTGGTGGTCTGGGTTGTGCTGGATCCGGGGCCTGTGTACCTCAGACTCTCCTCATGGGCCAGGCCTGTTGGAGCCTCATCCTGCTGCAGCCTCAACCTACTGCAGCGGTGACAGGCTGGGTCCGGGGCCTGTGTACGTCAGTCTCTCCACACAACAGACAGGTTAGCCACGTTAGCCAGATTTTTCACCCAAATGGAAATTCTGCCCGTCACCTCTCCTGCCGCCTCCAACCGCCTCCCCTGTCCAATCCGTCACTCCACGCCGCCGGCCGTGCAAATAGGCCTGCCACTCTCACTGTCATCAGGGTAACGGATGCCCCGTCGTTACTGCAGGGCGGGGCGAGGTGCACCCAGGTCCACTCCCCAACCCACCCTCTCTGGTGATGAGCTTCCCCTCCCTCAGCAGTTGGTTAGGAAGGAAGGGCAGTGTAGAAAGGAGGAGGCGGGTTAACACCCCCCCATCACTCCCCCTCCCCTCTACCCCATCTCTCTGGTCCAGACTCAAAAGCAACCATAAGAAGAAAATAAATCGTGTCCACCGCCCGGACTGGTAACCCAAACGGCCGTCATAAATAACAGGGGCCTATTTGAAGGGGAAGATGGGGGCATTAGAAGCTATTTACACTGCGGTAGCCGTGCCATCGATCACGAGCAGGCGGCCCATAGATAAGAGAGCTCTGATGTCATGGTTATTTATGATGATCTCTGACAGTAAGGCTACAAAGAGATTTTCCGGCCGACAGCTCCATCCGTTTTTTGGGGATATGATGCATTCTGTCGTCAGGGAAACAATCAGGGGTGGCTGCCACAACGGCCGGCGGAGCGCCACGGATGCCTGCCCCTGATACACAACCCCTCAATCCAGCCCTCCCTCCCTCCCTCGCCACCCAGACAAATGGCATAAGTGTGATTAGGCTCATAAAAAGGGGGGAGAGGGGAGACCTCTGAGCCAGTTATGTCTCTGTTCCACAGCATCATGTACAGTAGTAGGAGACTATGAGGCTACATGGAAGCCTATGGAAGAGCATATAGAGAGTGTGGACACACTGGTGGTGGACACACACACCGCTACACACACACACACACACCGGCATGTTCGCTGGGGCTGGCGTTACACACACGAGGCCCTAGCACGCATACAGTACCAGTCAAAAGTTTGGACACACCTACTCTTTATGTTTACTATTTTCTACATTGTAGAAACTAAAACTATGAAATAACACACATGGAATCATGTAGTAACCAAAAAAGTGAAAGAAATCAAAATATATTTCAGTTTTCAGATTTTTTAAAGTAACCACCCTTGGCCTTGATGACAGCTTTGCACACTCTTGGCATTCTCTCAACCAGCTTCATGAGGAATGCTTTTCCAACAGTCTTGAAGGAGTTCCCACATACGCTGAGCACCTGTTGACTGCTTTTCCTTCACTCTGCGGTCCAACTCATCCCAAACCATCTCAATTGGGTTGAGGTCGGGTTAAGCTGGTTAAGTGTGCCTTGAATTCGAAATGAATCACAGACAGTGTCACCATTAAGCACCATCACACCTCCCCATGCTTCACGGTGGGAAGCACACATTCAGAGATCATCCGTTCACCTACTTTGCGTCTCACAAAGACACAGCGGTTGGAACCAAAAATCTCAAATTTGGACTCATCAGACCAAAGGACAGATTTCCACCGGTCTAATGCCCATTGCTCGTGTTTCTTGGCCCAAGCAAGTCTCTTCTTATTATTGGTGTCATTTAGTAGTGGTTTCGTTGCAGCTATTCGACCATGAAGTCCTGATTCATGCAGTTTCCTCTGAACAGTTGTTGTTGAGATGTGTCTGTTACTTGAACTCTGTGAAGCATTTATTTGCTCTACAATCAGAGTTGCAGTTAACTCTAATGAACTTATCCTCTGCAGCAGAGGTAACTCTGGGTCTTCCTTTCCTGTGGTGGTCCTCATGAGAGCCAGTTTCATCATAGCGCTTGAAGGTTTTTACGACTGCGCTTGAAGAAACTTTCAAAGTTCTTGAAATGTTCCGTAGTGACTGTCTTAAAGTAATGAGGGACTGTCATTTCTCTTTGCTTATTTGAGCTGTTCTTGCCTTAATATGGACTGGGTCTTTTACCAAATAGGGCTATGTTCTGTTTACCACCCCTACCTTGTCACGACACAACTGATTGGCTCAAACACATTAAGAAGGAATTTGATTTGTTTAACACCTTTTTTAGGTTACTACATGATTCCATATGTTTTAGTTCATAGTTCTGTTCTCTTCACTATTATTTTACAATGTATAAAATAGTACAAATCGAGAAAAACCCTTGAATGAGTAGATGTGCACACGCATGCGCACGCACAGGCACACGCCGACCAGGGCACAGAGATTACTGTAAGCTGTAAAAAGCTGTCTTAAGCTGAAAAAATTGGCCGAAGAGAAAGAGAGAGAGAGAGAGAGAGTCCCTGGGCTGTAGCAGGAGAGGTGGAGAGGGGTGGAATGAAGTTAAGAACAGGAGTTTGGCGCGGCTCCCCTCTTTCTGTGTTTTCAGTTGCAAGCTCCTCGAAGCAGATGCAGGAATATTGTGAATATTAGTGAGGAACTTCTAGCCTGGGTCCAATCTCAGGGACTCTCCAAGAGAAGGCAGGCTAGATGCGGGCTTCGAACGCTCATTACCCCCTCAAGACTGCCCCTACCTATTCCCCACACCCCCACCTCCTCCTCCTCCTCCTCAATACACTCACGACTTCAAAACAACAACACAAAATGCACAAAACAGCAAAACAACAAGATGTGTGGAGTCTAAGTCCTGCCCAGCCCTGATAACAGTTGCCGGGGCTTTAAATAAGCAAACACATGTGTCCGTTTGATGTGTCCCTTATCTTGGCAACTAGAAACACTCCCAGAGTTCTACAGCGAGATCAAATTCCTTGCAATTAATCTGCAGTTTTTTTTTCATATAAAAAAACGTTGTCGGAAAAAACACTCAAGCACAGGCCGTGTCCACACGCGGCCTGGCACAGCGCTTCCGGGGGCTTTCATGCTGCTAATGAGAAAGTGTGCAGAGAGAGAGAGAGAGCTGGGGAAGTATTTGAGTGTAACTCCTTACGGACTTGTTGTGTAGCTCCTTAACACCACATGGTTCATCTCAGATGAGCAGAGAGGGAGTTTATAGGTGATGACAGCTGAGAGGGAGAAACCGTCCTGGCACAGAAGAGCTCTCACAGAGGAGTACAAAGAGTCAGTGGAGGGGGGCATTACTCACAAAGGGGTGGGGTGTTCAAGGGGAACGGAGAGACACAATACAACGGGGTCAGCACTGGGTCACCTAAAGTCCATGAACTGGAGGCTCCTGTGTGCTGTCACAGGCATGAGCAGTCCCGTCCTCACCCAGAGACACACAGACAGACGGACAGAGTTACAGATACTCACCACAGCATGCACGCGCGCACGCACACACACACACACACACACACACACACACACTCAAACAGTGTATTAGGAGGAGTGGGTGTGGGGGAATCATTGGGATGGGATGGAGAGTTCTCTCAACTTTGCCCTCTCAACTCTGACCCGTGTGCTGACAAACAGCAAGGCGTAAGGCATGGATGTTTCCATGGTGACACTCTAGGGTCATGATGAGGTTAGAGCACTTCCTCATTCCTACAGGTGCTGCCGTAATATCTCCTATCAACTGTGTGCGTTGGTACAGTGTGTGGTAAGTGTGTGTGTGTGTGGTGTATTCATTTGTTAATTTGTTCATTCGTGTTTGCATGCATCTGAGTGTATGTGTGTGCTTGTGCGTTGTGTGTGTGCCAGGTCCCTGTCCATGCTGTGTAGTAGGGTGCTGATTGAGAGAGGGCATACAGAGGTCCCCAGTGCCAGTATCCGACAGAGACACTGCAGACTACTTTCCGCAGACTACTTTCCGCAGCCCACCAATGGATGAATCCTCCACGCCCGCGGCAGCCCCTCGTCCCTATCCCAGCCTGCCTTGGGGGGTGGGGGGTGGGGGGTGGGGGGCAGCATCTTTTGTTAGAGGACAATGTGGGTAATAAATCTGGATCTGGTAAATAGCCCATGAATAAAAGGGGATTTTATCCTCGGTGGCACGTGGAAGATTTAGTGCGCGATGCAACATGCATCTTCAGAACATCTACAAAGTGGTCACTCAGCGAGCTTTAAGAGGCATAAAAAGCAGACGGTAGTTCATTAAACATCCAACATGAAGATGGGCTCACGGTGGGTGATTTAGC
>NC_048591.1:14605000-14637500 GCF_013265735.2 Oncorhynchus mykiss | reverse complement strand
GGAGTTGCAAGGGTAAATAAATGGAAGGTTAACTGGCACAAAGGGTGAGTGCTCCGGGCCAGTATTTGTCTGTGGAGGGAGCCCGATGAGGCCCTTTGTGTGAATGAATGGGTCTCTCCCTCATGTTATCATGATGTGGAGTCATTAATCACTACCCTGACAAACACACAGGGACCGCTGCCCACCGGCCCGCGACACACGCACACACACAAACAAACACTCACACAGTGAGAAAATCAAGTACGTACACACACACACACACACACACACACACACACACACACACACACACACACACACACACACACTGCGAGACGACAACCACACCAACCGCCTGAGATCTCTACTTTCCGTTTTGTTCCGGTATTACAGAGAGTGTGAGAGAAGGTGTGTGTGTGTTTGTATTTGTGTCCTTCCTGAGTCACTGGCTCACCCCTGCCCTCAGCACTCCTCCCTGACTGTGAGTTCCCTGTTGAGGTGTCCCTGCAGGGCTGCTGTCCCACACAGAGGCTCCATTCTCTGGGCTGTGTCTGTGTGTAGCCCAGACCCTGGTCCCTCCTCCTGGCCCCAGTCTAGCCCTGGCCTTCCCTTCCCTGGCTCTCTGGAGGAGCTCTCCACTGCCAAGTCCACACTGCAGCTGCCCAACACAAACCAGCATGACCCAACCGGCACACTGCCCTGCTTGCCTGTTAGCACAGCCACCACACACATGTGCACACACACACATGCACAAACACACACGCGCACACACACACGCGCACACACTTACCCTCTCTCCCGGAGTCACACGGAAGATTTGCCAAAGCTGCCCTCCTACCCTGCCAGTGTAACATAGAGAAAAACTGTTGTCATTTTTTGCCAAAGGCCCCCCCCCCCCCCCCCGAGGGCTTTTCAAAAGTCTGTCAGCCTGTCCTTTTGCCTCTCTCCCTCCCTGTTTGTCTGTCTGTCTCTGACTGTCTTTATGCCTGCCTGCCTGCTGGAGCGTGGCTACTGTCTCTAAGCTGTTTCGCTTCTGGAGACCACTAAGTTACAGCGCTTACTAACGGGACCATCACAGGCCAAGCCCACAGCCACTGGCATACATACTCAGCCATTCACTGTGGAGGGAGGGAGGGGGAGATAGAGAGAGAGAGTGGGAAGAGGAAGGGAAAGAGAAGGGAAGGAGATATAGGAAGGTTAGGAGTGAAGGAAAAATCTAATGTGGTTGTAGATCATTATATATATTTTTATGAAGTTGGAGATTGATGTCATTTACATTATACATGCTGGATGTGTTTAATTAATGTTGGTGTATATGTTTGCACAGTTCACACTGTTCGTGTCTGTGCGTGCATGTGTACCCATCTTGATACCCATTCTGAATTTCTGTTCTTCCAAGTGTGCTTGTGTAGAGCTTATATGACCACAGCAGCTGCAGTCATGTCCCACTAAGGGGACCTGCTCTTCGTCTTTCCCATTGGCATACAGTACATCTGTGGCCAGTAGGGGTGAAACGGTTCACAAAACGCACGGTTCGGAACGATACGGTACAGTGGTGTAACGGTTCGGTACGGTTTCGATACATCGACAAAATGAATGCCTGAGAAATGTGTCATTTGTATTTCCATTTTCCATTTTTTATAATAGTATAACAGTAAACATGGGTAGCTTGAATTCCCAAGAGCGTATTGAAACGAAGGGACAACAAAAACAGCCTTATAACGTGAAATAAGATAGTAATTTAAGATAGTATCAACATTAAGTCACACAGCAGTGCTTTAAACAAAATAGGACCACTTGAGACTGAACATTTTTATCAGATTTTCCAGTTGTTCTTTAAGAAGATCAGTCTATCCACATGATCTGCAATGAGCACAGATGGGCTTGCTGTGACAATGTCAGCCGCTGTGGAGAATACCCTCTCGCTCGGTACAGAGGTCACAGGCACAGCCAGGTAGCTGTGGAGAATACCCCCTCGCTCGGTACAGAGGTCACAGGCACAGCCAGGTAGCTGTGGAGAATACCCCCTCGCTCGGTACAGAGGTCACAGGCACAGCCAGGTAGCTGTGGAGAATACCCCCTTGCTCGGTACAGAGGTCACAGGCACAGCCAGGTAGCTGTGGAGAATACCCCCTCGCTCGGTACAGAGGTCACAGGCACAGCCAGGTAGCTGTGGAGAATACCCCCTCGCTCGGTACAGAGGTCACAGGCACAACCAGGTAGCTGTGGAGAATACCCCCTCGCTCGGTACAGAGGTCACAGGCACAGCCAGGTAGCTGTGGAGAATACCCTCTCGCTCGGTACAGAGGTCACAGGCACAGCCAGGTAGCTGTGGAGAATAGCCCCTCGCTCGGTACAGAGGTCACAGGCACAGCCAGGTAGCTGTGGAGAATTCCCCCTCGCTCGGTACAGAGGTCACAGGCACAGCCAGGTAGCTGTGGAGAATTCCCCCTCACTCGGTACAGAGGTCACAGGCACAGCCAGGTAGCTGTGGAGAATACCCCCTCGCTCGGTACAGAGGTCACAGGCACAGCCAGGTAGCTGTGGAGAATACCCCCTCGCTCAGTACAGAGGTCACAGGCACAGCCAGGTAGCTGTGGAGAATTCCCCCTCGCTCGGTACAGAGGTCACAGGCACAGCGCCTTGCTAATATGGCAACATGAGGTATATTAACTCTTTGGTCTTCCACCATGTAAGTGGATCAGCATCCAGGGGAATTACAGTCCACTTCCCTGTATGAGGTCACCTCCTCCTCTATGACCTTGACTTTTGACTTGGTTCCCTGCTCCTGGGTCGTGAACAACTCCCCAAAAAGCTCAGCCATGGTAGACTTCTTTACTGGAGAAGAACCCCAGTGCATATCAGTGTTGAGACTGTTTTGAGAGATCTGCACACTTTGATAACTTCCTCTACTAGTCGGAAGTCATTTTCAGACAAAGTCACAATATCCTTGACAGTCTTCCTCACAGCTTGATCAGTCAGTGTAGAATACACCACAACTTTCTGCTCAAGGTATCTCTCAACCATGTCATAGCTTGAATTCCGTCTAGCAGGGACATCTTGGATTCATTTGTGGTTTGGCAGCTCCAGCATCTCCTGTTTTGTCTTGAAAACATGTGCAGCAGTTGTGCTTTTATGGAAGAAGGATACCACCTTCCTGATCTTTGCTAGGAGACGATAGATTGGATTCACTGACATTGCTTTTTGAGATGCTAGATGAATAACGTGAGCAAAGCATCCTATCTGTGGCTCCAATCCAGCTAGTGCAACTGCATTTACAATATTTCTAGCGTTGTCAGTGGTCACAGGAATCATTACATTATCCCTCTCCAACTTCCACACTGCAACTACTTCCCTTAGCTCTTTCCCCAACTTTACACTGGTGTGACTCCTCTCAAGGGGATGGCTTTTTATCTCCCACTCTGCCGTAATGAAATGAGCCGTTACAGTAAGGTAGGTCTCTGTAGCTCTAGAGCAACAGACCACTTTTCTGACGACTCGCTCTCAAGTTGTTCTTTGTTTTTTTTGTTTTGTATAAGGCAGGTATTAATGTCTGGGAAAAATGTGTAGGGGAAGGAATAGTGAAGGGTGGCTCGACCACTTTAAACATGTTTCTGAACCCCGCATTCTCTACCACAGAGAAGGGTCTGCCGCTATGAGTTTTGCTATCGCTGCGTTGATTTCTTTAGCCCTACCGGAGTCAGCAGCATATTGTTGCCTGAAGGCTGTGGGGAGAAGTGGTTGCCGATTGGTTACCGTTTAATTTTTTCGCCTAGTCCCACCTATTGGCACTTTGGGGTGAGTGATGTCGGCGCCAATGAGTAGTCATGTTACTCGTATTGCCACTCTAACAGGCTATCAGCAATCAACAGGGCCTGCATGTTGTAGACGTTTTATCCACCACTCTAATAGGCTATCAGCAATCAACAGGGCCTGCATGTTGTAGACGTTTTATCCACCACTAACAGGCTATCAGCAATCAACAGGGCCTGCATGTTGTAGACATTTTATCCACCACTAACAGGCTATCAGCAATCAACAGGGCCTGCATGTTGTAGACGTTTTATCCACCACTCTAACAGGCTATCAGCAATCAACAGTGCCTGCATGTTGTAGACGTTTTATCCACCACTAACAGGCTATCAGCAATCAACAGGACCTGCATGTTGTAGACGTTTTATCCACCACTAACAGGCTATCAGCAATCAACAGGGCCTGCATGTTGTAGACGTTTTATCCACCACTAACAGGCTATCAGCAATCAACAGGGCCTGTATGTTGTAGACGTTTTATCCACCACTAACAATCTATCAGCAATCAACAGGGCCTGCATGTTGTAGACGTTTTATCCACCACTAACAGGCTATCAGCAATCAACAGAGCCTGCATGTTGTAGACGTTTTATCCACCACTCTAATAGGCTATCAGCAATCAACAGGGCCTGCATGTTGTAGACGTTTTATCCACCACTAACAGGCTATCAGCAATCAACAGGGCCTGCATGTTGTAGACGTTTTATCCACCACTCTAACAGGCTATCAGCAATCAACAGGGCCTGCATGTTGTAGACGTTTTATCCACCACTAACAGGCTATCAGCAATCAACAGGGCCTGCATGTTGTAGACATTTTATCCACCACTAACAGGCTATCAGCAATCAACAGGGCCTGCATGTTGTAGACATTTTATCCACCACTAACAGGCTATCAGCAATCAACAGGGCCTGCATGTTGCAGATGTTTTATCCACCACTAACAGGCTATCAGCAATCAACAGGGCCTGCATGTTGTAGACGTTTTATCCACCACTATAACAGGCTATCAGCAATCAACAGGGCCTGCATGTTGTAGACGTTTTATCCACCACTAACAGGCTATCAGCAATCAACAGGGCCTGCATGTTGTAGACGTTTTATCCACCACTAACAGGCTATCAGCAATCAACAGGGCCTGTATGTTGTAGACGTTTTATCCACCACTAACAATCTATCAGCAATCAACAGGGCCTGCATGTTGTAGACGTTTTATCCACCACTAACAGGCTATCAGCAATCAACAGGGCCTGCATGTTGTAGATGTTTTATCCACCACTCTAATAGGCTATCAGCAATCAACAGGGCCTGCATGTTGTAGACGTTTTATCCACCACTAACAGGCTATCAGCAATCAACAGGGCCTGCATGTTGTAGACGTTTTATCCACCACTCTAACAGGCTATCAGCAATCAACAGGGCCTGCATGTTGTAGACGTTTTATCCACCACTAACAGGCTATCAGCAATCAACAGGGCCTGCATGTTGTAGACATTTTATCCACCACTAACAGGCTATCAGCAATCAACAGGGCCTGCATGTTGTAGACATTTTATCCACCACTAACAGGCTATCAGCAATCAACAGGACCTGCATGTTGTAGACGTTATATCCACCACTCGTTGGCCATCCCCGTTATAGTTTACAGGGAAACCAAAATCTTCCCAGACGGCAGACCTGAATTATACTGGGTCGTCTTCTAGTTCTGGCTCGCCAATGTTTGCCATGTTGCTCCTTTGAATTTAGCTAACTGCTAATTCCTTCATAAGCTAATTGCTGCTACGACGGTCTCTCAGCTCTGTTCCTTCATAAGATAATTGCTGCTACAACGGTCTCTCAGCTCTGTTCCTTCATAAGCTAATTAATGCTACGACGGTCTCTCAGCTCTGTTCCTTCATAAGCTAAATGCTGCTACAATGGTCTCTCAGCTCTGTTCCTTCATAAGCTAATTGCTGCTACGACGGTCTCTCAGCTCTGTTCCTTCATAAGATAATTGCTGCTACGACAATCTCTCAGCTCTGTTCCTTCATAAGATAATTGCTGCTACAACAATCTCTCAGCTCTGTTCCTTCATAAGATAATTGCTGCTATGACGGTCTCTCAGCTCTGTTCTCAATGGAGTGAAATAACTAATGAGCGGAACTGCATACAGCTATGAGAAGAAATAAATCAAATCAAATGTAGCCCTTCTTACATCAGCTGATATCTCAAAGTGCTGTACAGAAACCCAGCCTAAAACCCCAAACAGCAAGCAATGCAGGTCTAGAAGCACGGTGGCTAGGAAAAACTCCCTAGAAAGGCCAAAACCTAGGAAGAAATCTAGAGAGGAACCAGTCTATGAGAGGTGGCCAGTCCTCTTCTGGCTGTGCCGGGTGGAGATTATAACAGAACATGGCCAAGATGTTCAAATGTTCATAAATGACCAGCATGGTCAAATAATAATAATCACAGTAGTTGTCAAGGGTGCAGCAAGTCAGCACTTCAGGAGTAAATGTAAATTGGCTTTTCATAGCCGATCATTAAGAGTATCTCTACCGTTCCTGCTGTCTCTAGAGAGTTGAAAACAGCAGGTCTGGGACAGGTAGCAAGTCTGGTGAACAGGTCAGAGGTCCATAGCTGCAGGCAGAACAGTTGAAACTGGAGCAGCAGCACGGCCAGGTGGATTGGGGACAGCAAGGAGTCATCATGCCAGGTAGTCCTGAGGCATGGTCCTAGGGCTCAGGTCCTCCGAGAGAGAGAAAGAAAGAGAGAATTAGAGAGAGCATACTTAAATTCACACAGGACACCGGATAAGACAGGAGAAGTACTCCAGATATAACAAACTGACCCTAGCCCCCCGACACATAAACTACTGCAGCATAAATACTGGAGGCTGAGACAGGAGGGGTCAGGAGACACTGTGGCCCCATCCGATGATACCCCCGGACAGGTTCAAACAGGAAGGATATAACCCCACCCACTTTCCCAAAGCACAGCCCCCACACCACTAGAGGGATATCTTCAACCAACAACTTACCATCCTGAGACAAGGCCGAGTATAGCCCACAAAGATCTAAGCCACGGCACAACCCAAGGGAGGGGTGCCAACCCAGACAGGAAGATCACGTCAGTGACTCAACCCACTCAAGGGACACACCCCTCCTAGGGACGGCATGAAAGAGCACCAGTAAGCCTTTGTCTCAGCGCCTGTAATAGGGTTAGAAGTAGAGAATACCAGTGGAGAGAGGGGAACCAGCCAGGCAGACAGCAAGGGCGGGTCTTTGCTCCAGTACCTTTCCGTTCACCTTCACACTCCTGGGCCAGACTACACTTAATCATATGACCCATTGAAGAGATGAGTCTTCAGTAAAGACTTAAAGGTTGAGACCGAGTCTGCGTCTCTCACATGGGTAGGCAGTCCATTCCATAAAAACGGAGCTCTATAGGAGAAAGCAATGCCTCCAGCTGTTTGCTTAGAAATTCTAGGGACAATTAGGAGGCCTGCGTCTTATGACTGTAGCGTACGTGTAGGTATGTACGGCAGGACCAAATCGGAAAGATAGGTAGAAGCAAGCCCATGTAAAGTTCTGTAGGTTAGCAGTAAAACCTTGAAATCAGCCCTTGCCTTAACAGGAAGCCAGTGTAGGGAGGCTAGCACTGGAGTAATATGATCAATTGTTTTGGTTCTAGTCAGGATTCTAGCAGCCGTATTTAGCACTAACTGAAGTTTATTTAGTGCTTTATCCGGGTAGCCGTAAGGTAGAGCATTGCAGTAGTCTAACCTAGAAGTAACAAAAGCATGGATACATTTTTCTGCATAATTTTTGGACAGAAAGTTTCTGATTTTTGCAATGTTATGTAGATGGAAAAAAGCTGTCCTTGAAACAGTCTTGATATGTTCGTCAAAAGAGAGATCAGGGTCCAGAGTAACGTCGAGATCCTTCACAGTTTTATTTGAGACGACTGTACAACCATCAAAATTAATTGTCAGATTCAACAGAAGATCTCTTTGTTTCTTGGGACCTAGAACAAGCATCTCTGTTTTGTCCGAGTTAAAAAGTAGAAAGTTTGCAGCCATCCACTTCCTTATGTCTGAAACACATGCTTCTAGCAAGGGCAATTTTGCCATGTTTCATTGAAATGTACAGCTGTGTGTCATCCGCATAGCAGTGAAAGTTAACATTATGTTTTCGAATGACATCCCCAAGAGGTAAAATATATAGTGAAAACAATAGTGGTCCTAAAACGGAACCTTGAGGAACACCGATATTTACAGCAGATTTGTCAGAGGACAAACCATTCACAGAGACAAATTGATATCTTTCCGACAGATAAGATCGAAACCAGGCCAGAACTTGTCCTTGTAGACTAATTTGGGTTTCCAATCTCTCCTAAAGAATGTGGTGATAGATGGTATCAAAAGCAGCACTAAGGTCTAGGAGCACGAGGACAGATGCAGAGCCTCGGTCTGGTGCCATTAAAAGGTAATTTACCACCTTCACAAGTGCAGTCTCGGTGCTATGATGGGGTCTAAAACCAGACTGAAGCGTTTCGTATACATTGTTTATCTTCAGGAAGGCAGTGAGTTGCTGCACAACAGCAGCAGTGAGGGCTCTTCGATACTGCATGGTACTGTCTTTCCAAGCTTGTCAGAAGACTTCCAGTTTGGTGTGGCGCCATTTACGTTCCAATTTTCTGGAAGCTTGCTTCAGAGCTCAGGTATTTTCTGTATACCAGGGAGCTAGTTTCTTATGACAATTTTTGTTTTGTTTTTAGGGGTGCAACTGCATCTACGGTATTGTGCAAGGTTAAATTAAGTTCCTCAGTTAGGTGGTTAACTGATTTTTGTCCTCTGACGTCCTTGGGTAGGCAGAGGGAGTCTGGAAGGGCATCAAGGAATCTTTGTGTTGTCTGTGAATTTATAGCACGACTTTTGATGCTCCTTGGTTGGGGTCTGAGCAGATTATTTGTTGCAATTGCAAACGTAATAAAATGGTGGTCCGATAGTCCAGGATTATGAGGAAAAACATTAAGATCCACAAATTTATTCCATGGGACAAAACTAGGTCCAGAGTATGACTGTGACAGTGAGTAGGTCCAGAGACATGTTGGACAAAACCCACTGAGTCGATGATGTCTCCGAAAGCCTTTTGGAGTGGGTGTGTGGACTTTTCCATGTGAATATTAAAATCACCAAAAATTAGAATATTATCTGCTATGACTACAAGGTCCAAAAGGAATTCAGGGAACTCAGTGAGGAATGCTGTATATGGTCCAGGAGGCCTGTAAACAGTAGCTATAAAAAGTGATTGAGTAGGCTGCATAGATTTCATGACTAGAAGCTCAAAAGACGAAAACGTCATTTTTTTATTTTATAGGAAATTTGCTATTGTAAATGTTAGCAACACCTCCGCCTTTGCGGGATGCACGGGGGATATGGTCTCTAGTGTAACCAGGAGGTGAGGCCTCATTTTACACAGTAAATTCATCAGGCTTAAGCCACGTTTCAGTCAGGCCAATCACATCAAGATTATGATCAGTGATTAGTTAATTGACTATAACTGCCTTTGAAGTGAGGGATCTAACATTACAGTGCCTTGCGAAAGTATTCGGCCCCCTTGAACTTTGCGACCTTTTGCCACATTTCAGGCTTCAAACATAAAGATATAAAACTGTATTTTTTTGTGAAGAATCAACAACAAGTGGGACACAATCATGAAGTGGAACAACGTTTATTGGCTATTTCAAACTTTTTTAACAAATCAAAAACTGAAAAATTGGGCGTGCAAAATTATTCAGCCCCCTTAAGTTAATACTTTGTAGCGCCACCTTTTGCTGCGATTACAGCTGTAAGTCGCTTGGGGTATGTCTCTATCAGTTTTGCACATCGAGAGACTGACATTTTTTCCCATTCCTCCTTGCAAAACAGCTTGAGCTCAGTGAGGTTGGATGGAGAGCATTTGTGAACAGCAGTTTTCAGTTCTTTCCACAGATTCTCGATTGGATTCAGGTCTGGACTTTGACTTGGCCATTCTAACACCTGGATATGTTTATTTTTGAACCATTCCATTGTAGATTTTGCTTTATGTTTTGGATCATTGTCTTGTTGGAAGACAAATCTCTGTCCCAGTCTCAGGTATTTTGCAGACTCCATCAGGTTCTTCCAGAATGGTCCTGTATTTGGCTCCATCCATCTTCCCATCAATTTTAACCGTCTTCCCTGTCCCTGCTGAAGAAAAGCAGGCCCAAACCATGATGCTGCCACCACCATGTTTGACAGTGGGGTTGGTGTGTTCAGGGTGATGAGCTGTGTTGCTTTTACGCCAAACATAACGTTTTGCATTGTTGCCAGAAAGTTCAATTTTGGTTTCATCTGACCAGAGCACCTTCTTCCACATGTTTGGTGTGTCTCCCAGGTGGCTTGTGGCAAACTTTAAACAACACTTTTTATGGATATCCTTAAGAAATGGCTTTCTTCTTGCCACTCTTCCATAAAGGCCAGATTTGTGCAATATACGACTGATTGTTGTCCTATGGACAGAGTCTCCCACCTCAGCTGTAGATCTCTGCAGTTCATCCAGAGTGATCATGGGCCTCTTGGCTGCATCTCTGATCAGTCTTCTCCTTGTATGAGCTGAAAGTTTAGAGGGACGGCCAGGTCTTGGTAGATTTGCAGTGGTCTGATATTCCTTCCATTTCAATATTATCGCTTGCACAGTTTTCCTTGGGATATTTAAAGCTTGGGAAATCTTTTTGTATCCAAATCTGGCTTTAAACTTCTTCACAACAGTATCTCGGACCTGCCTGGTGTGTTCCTTGTTCTTCATGATACTCTCTGCGCTTTTAACGGACCTCTGAGACTATCACAGTGCAGGTGCATTTATACGGAGACTTGATTACACACAGGTGGATTGTATTTATCATCATTAGTCATTTAGGTCAACATTGGATCATTCAGAGATCCTCACTGAACTTCTGGAGAGAGTTTGCTGCACTGAAAGTAAAGGGGCTGAATAATTTTGCACGCCCAATTTTTCAGTTTTTGATTTGTTAAAAAAGTTTGAAATATCCAATAAATGTCATTCCACTTCATGATTGTGTCCCACTTGTTGTTGATTCTTCACAAAAAAATACAGTTGTATATCTTTATGTTTGAAGCCTGAAATGTGGCAAAAGGTTGCAAAGTTCAAGGGGGCCTAATACTTTCGCACGGCACTGTAAGTAGCCCTATTTTGAGATGTGAGGTTTCACGATCTCTTTGAATAATGGCAGGAATGGAGGAGGTCTTTATCCTAGTGAGGCGAACACCTTGCTAAGGCGAACACCGCCATGTTTAGTTTTGCCCAACCTTGGTCGAGGCACAGACACGGTCTCCATGGGGATAGCTGAGCTGACTACACTGACTGTGCTAGTGGCAGACTCCACTAAGCTGGCAGGCTGACTAACAGCCTGCTGCCTGGCCTGCACCCTATTTCATTGTGGAGCTAGAGGAGTTAGAGCCCTGTCTATGTTGGTAGATAAGATGAGAGCACCCCTCCAGCTAGGATGGAGTCCGTCACTCCTCAGCAGGCCAGGCTTGGTCCTGTTTGTGGGTGAGTCCCAGAAAGAGGGCCAATTATCTACAAATTCTATCTTTTGGGAGGGGCAGAAAACAGTTTTCAACCAGCGATTGAGTTGTGAGACTCTGCTGTAGAGCTCATCACTCCCCCTAACTGGGAGGGGGCCAGAGACAATTACTCGATGCCGACACATCGAGCTGATTTTCACGCGGAAGCTATGTTGCGCTTGGTGACCTCTGACTTTTTCATCCTAACATTGTTGGTGCTGATGTGGATAACAATATCTCTATACTCTCTACACTCGCCAGTTTTAGCCTTAGCCAGCACCATCTTCAGATTAGCCTTTAACGTTGGTTGCCCTGCCCCCTGGTAAACAGTGTATGATCGCTGGATGATTCGTTTTAAGTCTAATACTATGGGTAATGGAGTCACCAATGACTAGGGTTTTCAATTTGTCAGAGCTAATGGTGGGAAGCTTCGGCATCTCAGACCCCGTAACGGGTGTAGAGACAAGAGAAGGCTCGGCCTCAGACTCCGACTTGCTGCTTAAAACCCCTCTGGGATATGTGGGACGCTAGCATCCCACCTGGCCAAAAGCCAGAGAAAATGCAGAGTGACAAATTCAAATAAATTACTATAAAAATCTAACTTTCATGAAATCACACATGTAAGATACCAAATTAATGCTACACGTGTTGTGAAACCAGCCAACATGTCAGATTTCAAAAAGGCTTTTCGGCGAAAGCAAACGATGCCATTATCTGAGGATAGCACCTCCGTAAATAAAAAGAGAAAAGCATATTTAAACCCTGCAGGCGCGACACAAAACACAGAAATAAAAATATAAATCATGCCTTACCTTTGACGAGCTTCTTCTGTTGGCACTCCAAAATGTGCCATAAACATCACAAATGGTCCTTTTGATCGATTAATTCCGTCGATATATATCCAAAATGTCCGTTTATTTGGCACGTTTGATCCAGAAAAACACCGTTTCCAACTTGCACAACTGCAAAATATCTCAAAGTCAAACTTTGTAAACTTTCCCAAAACATTTCAAACTACTTTTGTAATACAACTTTAGGTATTTTTTTAAGTAAATAATTGATAACATTGAAGACGGGATGATCTGTATTCAATACAGGAAGAAAACAATCTCTCACACGCCTCTAACAAACAGTATATTTGAAGTTACCCTCGTTTTGAACAGGGCTACTTCTTCATTACACAAAGGAAAAACCTCAACCAATTTCTAAAGACTGGTGACATCCAGTGGATGCGGTAGAAACTGCAAGAAGGTCCCTTAGAAATATGGATTCCCAATGAAAACCCATTGAAAAGAGAGAGACCTAAAAAAAACTGAATGTTTTTTCCTCATGGTTTCGCCTGCTACATAAGTTCTGTTATACTCACAGACATTATTCAAACAGTTTTAGAAACTTCAGAGTGTCTTCTATCCAAATATACTAATGATATGCATATCTGATCTTCTGGGGATGAGTAGCAGGCAGTTGAATTTGGGCATGCATTTCATCCGGACGTGAAAATACTGCCCCCTGTCACCAAGAAGTTAATGGGGAAAACCGGTTGAAAGTTTAAGTCGGATGAATGAGCATTCCTACAGCATTTCCCTCCAGAAGCCATTAGAAAGTTGTCCGGCCGCGGGGACCGCTTGAGGGGATTTATACTAACGTTACTATCTGTACTTACTGGTGGCACAGACACGGTTTCATCCTTTCCTACACTGAAATTACCCTTGCCTAACGATTGCATCTGAAGCTGGGCTTGCAGCACAGCTATCCTCGCCGTAAGGCGATCGTTCTCCTGTATATTATGTGTACAGCGACTGCAATTAGAAGGCATCATGTTAATGTTACTACTTAGCTTCGGCTGTTGGAGGTCCTGACGAACCATGTCCAGATAAAGCGTCCGGAGTGAAAAAGTTGAATGAAAAAAAGTTGAGTGAGGGAAAAATGTAAAATATAAATGGTAATTAAAAAGTAAAAACCGTAAAGTTGTCAGGTAGCAAAGTAAGGTTGGCAACAAAACGCACAGCAACTTGTAAACAAGTCTGCAAACAACTTTCTTTTTTTTTAAATATATTTTTCCCATGTTAATTTATACACCATTAGTTTATGAAGTAATATTTATTTTACAATGAAATATATTAACTCAGCAAAAAAAGAAATGCCCCTTTTTCAGGACCCTGTCTTTCAAAGATAATTCGTAAAAATCCAAATAACTTCACTGTTCTTCATTGTAAAGGGTTTAAACACTGTTTCCTGTGCTTGATGAACCATAAACAATTAATGAACATGCACCTGTGGAACGGTCGCTAAGACACTAACAGCTTACAGACGGTAGGCAATTAACGTCACAGTTATTCTGTCTGTCTGTCTGTCTGTCTGTCTGTCTGTCTGTCTGTCTGTCTGCAGTCTACCAGTGTCCTGCATGGGAGGGCCTCACACATGAGAACATTTAAAAGGCTGGAGTTGTGTTTAATTGTTATGTTGATGATACTGTAATTGTGGGCTGTGTGATGACTTGCTCGTTAAAGCCAGGCAGCAACAGTGGATTCACTATAATTGCAGCTCGTTAGGATCATAGCCAATCAGTGGCATTCATTTTGGCGAGGGCCACGCCCACGACCAGGTCCATTGATCTCTGTGTGGAGGACCAGGGCGTCCTGATGGTACCCTGCCAGGCTGCCTGCCACCGACCGTATCTTACGACTTCACCCAACACACAGCATCAACCACACATTATGTGGCCCTGGGTCATGGCCAGAACCGTTAAAACATTTTGTTACAGTGTGCCCTACTGAACATGACCCAAGTCCAACACACTGAGCACAAAACCACCTCAACAGTGAGCGGTGATTGTTGACTTTGATTGACTGAATGGTGACTACTACCTGCAAGTAATGCAATACTACTCATGCCTATGCATTCCATCCGTTCCCCTGTTGTGGTCAGTGGCGTTACCACTCTATAAGACCAAAGCTATCCCAGAAACAGCTACAGGTGTTGAATGTAATTTTGACTAATATTGTCGCAGCAAAGTAATCCTGCAGCGAAACGATTTCAACGTTTAGTCCATTCACACCTTTCCACTGCTGTATTTCTTATTGATCAGCGGTTAGGCTATTAGCTCTCAGTGACAACAGAGTGATCAAATGAAGATCCTACATGTGTAGCTGAGAGAGCGCACGCAGAGGGCTTTGGTAATCCAAACCTGGAAGGGGATCTGTGATGTGGCTGTGCTGTGGCTCTGGCTCTGTGTGGACTATATTATATTGATGGCTGTTGAGCCACGGTGCTATTTAGCTTGCCAGAAATCTGAAATGATAGGCAGTTACGCAACCCCCCGCCCAACTGCCTACCATTTCAGATTTCTGGTAAGCTAAATAGCACCGTGGCTCAACAGCCATCAATATAATATAGTCCTTGTAAAATGTGTCTGGTATCATTAAGGACTGGCTTGTTAGGGGCAGGAGAATGTATGATGCCCAGGCCAAGGGACATATGGATCTGATCAGAGAACAGTAGTTAAAGTCTATGGGTTTTTATGCCCTGCTCTCAGTCACACGTGCACTCGTTTTTTCGTTATCTCGTTCTTTTGTTCTTGCATTATCTCAATCTTTCCCTCTCTCTCTATCTCCTTTTGGCTTTGTGCTATTTCTCCTCTCATTAACAATGTTTAGTTTTGTCTTCACGTCTCTCAGTGGGCTGTTGTGTGGGTGTGTTTGTTTTTTGTTTGTGTGTATATAAGTGTGTGTGTGGGTGTCTGCACATGTGTGTGTGTGTGTATGCGTACAGGTGTGCGTGTGCTTGTGGGCGTGCGTGTGCTCGTGTGTCTGCTCCTCACCGAGCCTCTATCGAGGGCTTCATCGAGTGAGTAAAGTGGCTTCCCAGACAGCCCTGACTTTTAATCACAATGTCATGTTTTCAAACTGAGACTAAATGAATCCCCCCTCTCCTCTTTGTTTCTTACCTCAAATATTTACTGTTGGTGTTCTCTGTTGCTGTGGCCTCAATAGAACTGGGACTGGGAGACAGGCAGCTCTGTGCTGTTGCCGTGCAGCATTACACACTGTGGGTCTGGGCCAGAGGCGATGTCGAACGGCTGTGTAGCCCGCTTAATTGAGATCTCAACGTGACATCTCGGAAAGCTCGTAAATTACAATGTGTTGGCCAGACAGGCCGGGTAGGGGCCCGGGCCTCGCTCCCTCTGCAGCAGCAGCCCCTCAGACATGTGTGTGCCTGGCTCTCATTACAACAAGGGTGGAGGGAGACGAGGGTGTGTGTGTGTGTGTGTGTGTGTTGCGGGGGGAGTCCTGCAGGGACCCCTCCCACAGCATACAGTAACCCCTATGAACAAACACAGTCCCATCTATTCCGTCTGTCAATCCACCAATCCACTCTCTCTGCACCACAGGCACATCCTACATCACAGACTAACTCCAGCCTTTTGCTAACCATGGCCCTCCCCCTTTTAGCAACTGGAGCCACTCCTATCCCCTTTCACCGTCTGGCCACTCCTTCCTAATTAATTATTTATCAGGCATTCATAAAGTTTCTTAAGTTGATTAATTTTTCATTGGTTATTTTTAGCACCATTACCTCAGTGTTCTGTTTCCAGTGGAGAAGGGGATCATATCTTGCAGCAGCATAGACTGTGCATACTGTGTACAAAATCATACACTGACACTCTTTCACTCACACACACACTCACACACACACACACACACTGACGAGAATATGCATGTTTACACACTTGCCACTCATACAGCGTGTGTGATTATATTTAGAGGCTGTAATGGGTGTGATGTCATTGCTCTGTTATTCTGAGAACAATCTGGCAATCTGGCAATCTGGAAAGTGTCAATCACCTTAACATGCAGGCGTTGGTGGAGTGGGGGATGAGGTGGTAGTCTGGCGGGGTGCTGCTTTAGTTTGGGGGGGGGTGGGGGTGATGGTGGTGGGGTACAGGGTTTGATGAGCAACTCCTATTAACAAAAGGCCAACATATGAGTTGCACATGGTGCTATATTATATGAGCTGTGGGCTTCATCAGACACACCTCATCACCACACTACAAGCACATTTACACACACACACACATACACACACACACACACACACACACACACACACACACACACACAAACACACACACACACACACACACACACACACACACACAAACACACACACAAACACACACACACACACACACACACACATACGCATTGTCACTTACGTGTTTGAAAGTAGTACATATTCTGTTACCAAGTGTAACTGTTTTTTTAAGCTTTACACACTATCTTCTAATGGCTGGGCCATGTGTTCAAGTGTGTTTCAATTTCCAGTGAAGGTGTGAGATTTTGTGAAAGAGGGTTTGTGTGTCGAGGCATCTATGCAGGTTTTTGGCGAGGACAGTTTATGTCATTGTGTGCTGGGGGAGAGTACAAATTATTGTATGTTTCTGTGAGGGTGTGTGATAATTTGTCACGTGTGTGTGTGTGTAAGTGTGTGTGTGTTGTGTGTGTAGTACGTTTCCGTACTTGTGTATGCGTGCTCATAAACCAACCGGACCCTCTTTAGCATAGCCACCTGAACGCACCTCCTCTCGCTCATTTGCATAAATTACCTCAAATTAGTTTTGACTTTCCCAGAAGTGGAGTGGCGGAGCGTGGAGAGAGAGGGAGGGTCAGAGGAAGGAAGACGGACAAACTACAAAGTGACCAGCCATGCGGCGGCCATCTTGACGTCCTTGCTCTCTTTATTGAGTGCATGTTAATGTGTTAATCAAATACAAAGAGAGAGGGGTGGGGGGGAATCCATATAAATGGCTAATTAAAATAACGAGGAAGGAAGAAGGATGTAGTGCTGTGTCACTATTGATTAATTCATTGATAAAACCGGGCTTCACTGGCCTGACAGACAGACACCCACTCCTTTCTGTTCTCTATTGTTCCCAGAACAACTCAAAGGTGGATAGCGGGAATGAAAGAGATCCAGACAGTTAAGGACATATAAGAGGGCTACTCTGTGCATATGCACACACACACAAATAGACACACACAAATAGACACACACATGAGCATATACAGTTGAAGTAGGAAGTCTACATACACTTAGGTTGGTGTCATTAAAACTCGTTTTTCAACCACTCCACAAATTTCTTGTTAATAAACTATAGTTTTGGCAAGTCGGGTTAGGACATCTACTTTGTGCATGACACAAGTCATTTTTTCCAACAATTGTTTACAGACAGATTATTTCACTTATAATTCACTGTATCACAATTCCAGTGGGTCAGAAGTTTACTGCCCCTTAGTTGACTATGCCTTTAAACAGCTTGAAAAATTCCAGATAATTATGTCATGGCTTTAGGCTAATTGACATATGCTAATTGACATAATTTGAGTCAATTGGAGGTGTACTTGTGGATGTATTTCAAGGCCTACCTTAAAACTCAGTCCCTCTTTGCTTGACATCATGGGAAAATCAAAAGAAATCAGCCAAGACCCCAGAAAAAAATGGTAAGTCTGGTTCATCCTATATCCACAGTAAAACAAGTCCTATATCGACATAACCTGAAAGTTCGCTCAGCAAGGAAGAAGCCACTGCTCCAAAACTGCCATAAAAAAAACTAGACTATGGTTTGCAACTGCACAAGGGGACAAAGATCGTACTTTTTGGAGAAATGTCCTCTGGTCTGATGAAACAAAAATATAACTGTTTGGCCATAACGATCTTCGTTAGGTTTGGAGGAATAAGGGGAGGCTTGCAAGCAGAAGAACACCATCCCAACCGTGAAGCATGGGGGTGGCAGCATCATGTTGTGGGGGTGCTTTCCTGCAGGAGGGACTGGTGTGGAAGGAAAATTAAGGAAGGAAAATGATGTGGATATATTGAAGCAACAACTCAAGACATCTGTCAGGAAGTTAAAGCTTGGTCGCAAATGGGTCTTCCAAATGAACAATGACCCCAAGCATACTTCCAAAGTTGTGTCGAAATGGCTTAAGGACAACACAGTCAAGCTATTGGAGTGGCCATCACAAAGCCCTGACCTCAACCCTATAGAACATTTTTGGGCAGAATTGAAAAAGCATGTGTGAGCAAGGAGGACTACAAACCTGACACAGTTACACCAGCTCTGTCAGGAGGAATGGGCCAAAATTCACCCAACTTATTGTGGAAGCTTGTGGAAGGCTACCCAAAACATTTGCTACCAAATATTAACTGAGTGTATGTAAACTTCTGTCCCACTGGGAACGTGATGTAAAAAATGTAATCTGAAATAAATCATTCTCTCTACTATTATTCTGTCATTTCACATTCTTAAAATAAAGTGGTGACCCTAACTGACCTAAGTCAAGGAATTTTTTATAGGATGAAATGTCAGGAATTGTGAAAAACTGGTTTAAATGTATTTGGCTAAGGTGTATGTAAACTTCCGACTTCAACTGTAGATAGTATGCACGCATACATACACACACACACACACACACACACACACACACACACACACACACACACACACACACACACACACACACACACACACTATTTCACACATTCTTGGCCCATGCACGGGAATACCGTCAAGTTACAGTACAAACAGTCTTGTACAACACATGTTCACATCTCACATCCCACGTCTTTGAGGTTAGTCCCACATCCAGCAATCATCTCCCTCAGGTTCAGGGGTTTTCTCTGGTACGTTTGTTACCATAGGATACATGGGTATTTACGTTTTGAGTGTTTGTGCTTTAGGCTTCAGGCAGATGATTTGCTGTGATACTATTACACTCTAATACTGTAGACCCATTTAGATTCTAGATATTCTCCCATAGTTGTTATGTTTAATGTTCGCCTCTTAAAGCAGGGTTTCACGTCACCTTCTTTCTTCTACCCAGCATATACACATTTTCCTCTGGTGATGATAACTCATAGTCATTCAAATTCATCCATGCTTTCCTTTGATACTTGTTCATGAATCTGCTTTGTGTTGTGTTTGACTGGTGAAAGGGGTTCTATGTAGTTCTACTAAGGAACGTTGGCCATCTGCAGTGTGCTGTGATATTACACAGAGAGAGGCAGGGCCTGCACAGTGGTCCCAGTTCAGGGGACACACAGAAACAGGGACTCCAGCACATCAGGGCCCCATGAGGTTGGGGTTAGGTTTAAGTTCTTTCTCTGGGGAACAGGGTTTTGATGACATAGACTGTTGTGGTGTATAGCAGTATGAGGTTCAGCACTTAACCCGGTTGATGTATCTTATTATTAGACATTGACAGACTGGTGTAAATGCCAGGGACTACATTTCCCAGTTGAATGTCAAATAGGATATTAATCATCTGCCCAGACCTTCTCAAATTCAAATGTGGACAAACTGATCAAAACATAATTACATATGAATAATGATAACCTTAAAGTGTAGTATCAACATGTTTTCACTATTGCCTCTCTTTACCTTTCCTCCCCTTCTTCCTCCTATACACCAGGGCTCAGTTTCCCACAAGCATATTAAGGCGAAGTTCCTCATTAGAACCTTTGTGAGAGCATCGTTAAATCTCTGAGCTGTTTCCCAAAACCATTGTTATTAACGTTGCACTTGAAAACGCTGGTAATCGAACGCCTGCCTCAGACCACTCGTAGAACAGCTGCAGTAACTGTGTTGTTAGCTGTTTTCTGTGACCGACGATAACTTTCGAACAAAGTTGACTACAAATACAAAGTTGCCAATGTCTTTGCAATTGATACAAACAAACTAAATAAAACAAAGACAAAATTCCAGAAGTAATAAGTCACTCTCATGTTGTGGGAATCCGTTATTGTTTTACGGTTTATACAGTGCCTTGCGAAAGTATTCGGCCCCCTTGAACTTTGCGACCTTTTGCCACATTTCAGGCTTCAAACATAAAGATATACAACTGTATTTTTTTGTGAAGAATCAACAACAAGTGGGACACAATCATGAAGTGGAACGACATTTATTGGATATTTCAAACTTTTTTAACAAATCAAAAACTGAAA
Source organism: Oncorhynchus mykiss (assembly GCF_013265735.2). Lineage (NCBI taxonomy): Eukaryota > Metazoa > Chordata > Actinopteri > Salmoniformes > Salmonidae > Oncorhynchus > Oncorhynchus mykiss. The sequence continues at coordinate 14,617,125 of NC_048591.1, read as the reverse complement.
AATTGGGCGTGCAAAATTATTCAGCCCCTTTACTTTCAGTGCAGCAAACTCTCTCCAGAAGTTCAGTGAGGATCTCTGAATGATCCAATGTTGACCTAAATGACTAATGATGATAAATACAATCCACCTGTGTGTAATCAAGTCTCCGTATAAATGCACCTGCACTGTGATAGTCTCAGAGGTCCGTTAAAAGCGCAGAGAGTATCATGAAGAACAAGGAACACACCAGGCAGGTCCGAGATACTGTTGTGAAGAAGTTTAAAGCCAGATTTGGATACAAAAATATTTCCCAAGCTTTAAACATCCCAAGGAGCACTGTGCAAGCGATAATATTGAAATGGAAGGAATATCAGACCACTGCAAATCTACCAAGACCTGGCCGTCCCTCTAAACTTTCAGCTCATACAAGGAGAAGACTGATCAGAGATGCAGCCAAGAGGCCCATGATCACTCTGGATGAACTGCAGAGATCTACAGCTGAGGTGGGAGACTCTGTCCATAGGACAACAATCAGTCGTATATTGCACAAATCTGGCCTTTATGGAAGAGTGGCAAGAAGAAAGCCATTTCTTAAAGATATCCATAAAAAGTGTTGTTTAAAGTTTGCCACAAGCCACCTGGGAGACACACCAAACATGTGGAAGAAGGTGCTCTGGTCAGATGAAACCAAAATTGAACTTTTTGGCAACAATGCAAAACGTTATGTTTGGCGTAAAAGCAACACAGCTGAACACACCATCCCCACTGTCAAACATGGTGGTGGCAGCATCATGGTTTGGGCCTGCTTTTCTTCAGCAGGGACAGGGAAGATGGTTAAAATTGATGGGAAGATGGATGGAGCCAAATACAGGACCATTCTGGAAGAAAACCTGATGGAGTCTGCAAAATACCTGAGACTGGGACGGAGATTTGTCTTCCAACAAGACAATGATCCAAAACATAAAGCAAAATCTACAATGGAATGGTTCAAAAATAAACATATCCAGGTGTTAGAATGGCCAAGTCAAAGTCCAGACCTGAATCCAATCGAGAATCTGTGGAAAGAACTGAAAACTGCTGTTCACAAATGCTCTCCATCCAACCTCACTGAGCTCGAGCTGTTTTGCAAGGAGGAATGGGAAAAAATGTCAGTCTCTCGATGTGCAAAACTGATAGAGACATACCCCAAGCGACTTACAGCTGTAATCGCAGCAAAAGGTGGCGCTACAAAGTATTAACTTAAGGGGGCTGAATCATTTTGCACGCCCAATTTTTCAGTTTTTGATTTGTTAAAAAAGTTTGAAATAGCCAATAAACGTCGTTCCACTTCATGATTGTGTCCCACTTGTTGTTGATTCTTCACAAAAAAATACAGTTGTATATCTTTATGTTTGAAGCCTGAAATGTGGCAAAAGGTCGCAAAGTTCAAGGCGGCCGAATACTTTCGCAAGGCACTGTATGTTGCTACTTGTAGGCTACTTTCTCCAATTTGTCTCAATATATTTCAGGATGTGTAGCCTAACATGTACGCAATGATCTGTGATTTTGTGCATTTTTCTTGATTAAGCTTTAGAATAAGCCATCTCAATATTTGCAGTGTTGGTGGTAATATCTCCCTAGGAGCTGATCCGTTGTCAGTACTGGGAAATAATTATAATGTTATGGTAAGATTGGAATGGAGAAAGCTGGTCTGAGAGCAGAGCGTTCCCTTTCTTTCGATCCTACAAGTATCGACAAATGCTCCTACGACGCACATAGTGACCATTCGTTAAAACCATTCGTTAAAACACCCCTAAGCTTAAGTTCCATTGCCATTGTGACACCAGGCCTTGGTCTGTATGTTTACATCCCTCCCTTTCAAATCTAGGATCCTTCTCTTTTTTTGCAGGTGGAGCAGTATAGGGCAGGGCAGCTTGTGCACAGACAGACGTTCCTGCTCCCTGCAGAATCAGGGCCCATCAATCATGTTAACATGTTAATTAGTTGGATTTATTTTATTCAGCAGAAATAACAGTGAGTATCCCATTACAAAAGCCTGGCCCGGGGAGGGAGAGGAAGAGGTTATTAGAGGGGAGGGAGAGAAGGGGGGATCCTCAAGGGAAGTGCCCCTTTCCCTCAGAGTGGAACACACAATCTTTCTTTCTTTCTCTCTCTCTCTCTCTGTGTGCATACATGTGTGTGTGCATACATCTATATATATATATATATATATATATATATAAGTATTCAAAACCTTTGACTTTATCCACATTTTGTTATGTTCTGCTCAGGTGCATCTGGGTTACATTGATCATTCTTGAGATGTTTCTACAACTTGATTGGAGTCCACCTGTGTTAAATTCAAATGATTGGACATGACTTGGAAAGGCACACACCTGTCTATATAAGGTCCCACGGTTGACAGTGCATGTCAGAGCAAAAACCAAGCCATGAGGTCGAAGGAATTGTCCACAGAGCTCTGAGACAAGATTGTGTCGAGGCACAGATCTGGGGAAGGGTACCAAAAGAACCTGATGACCAAGAACCTGATGGTCACTCTGACAGAGCTCTAGAGGTCTTCTGTGGAGATGGGAGAACCTTCCAGAAGGACAACCATCTCTGCAACACTCTGCCAATCAGGCCTTTATGTTAGAGAGGCCAGACGGAAGCCACTCCTCAGTAAAAGGCACCTGACAGCCCGCTTGGAGTTTGCCAAAAGGCACCTAAAGACTCTCAGACCATGAGAAACAAGATTCTCGGTACTGATGAAATCAGGATTAAACAGCTTTGGCCTGAATGCCAAATGTCATGTCTGGAGGAAACCTGGCACCATCCCTAAGGTTAAATATGGTGGTGGCAGCATCATGCTGTGAGAATGTTTTTCAGCGGCAGGGACTGAGAGACTAGTTAGGATCGAGGCAAAGATGAATGGAGCAAAGTAGATAGAGATCCTTGATGAAAACTTGCTCCAGAGCCTCAGACTGGGTCTATGGTTCACATGCCAACAGGACAATGACCATAAGCACACAGCCAAGACAAGGCAGGAGTGGCTTCGGGATAAGTCTCTGAATGTATTTGAGTGGCCCAGCCAGAGCCCGGACTTGAACCCGATCTAACATCTCTGGAGAATTCTGAAAACAGCTGTGCACCAACGCTCCCCATCCAACCTGACTGTCACGACTTCTGCCGAAGTCGATGCCTCTCCTTGTTTGGGCAGTGCTCGGTGGTCGACGTCACCGGTCTTCTGGCCATCATTGATCTATGTTTAATTTTCCATTGGTTTTGTCTGGTCTTCTTACACACCTGGTTCCAATCCCATTCATTAAGTGTTGTGTATTTAACCCTCTGTTTCCCATCATGTCCTTGTCAGAGATTGTTTATTGTTATATTCATGTTTTATGGATTGGTGTGCGACGGGTATTTGAACCCACATTTATTTTATTATGGACTTTGGTTTTGGAGTTTATGTTTTAAGTTAGTAAAATACTCCAATTACACCAAGTTTAATTATCCTGCGCTTGACTTCCCTGCCACCTACATACACGACGTGACAGTATCTCTGACCCTAATATGAAGTCAGCAGGAGAAAATAACCCGGACATGGGGGTGGAGGAACGCGTCCAGGAGCATGCGGAAAAGCTTTACCACCTTCGCCATGGATTGCGTTGTCCAGAATATGGACGCTGTGAGAGACAGGGAGTTCTTCCAGTGCCTCCACCAGCACAACCGGGGTCTATTCTGGGCGACCCTTTACCACCTGAACCCAGTGGGATCCGTCTAACCATGCCACGGGGGTACGATGGAAATGCTGCCAACTACCAGGGTTTCCTCCTACAATTAAACCTTTATCTGGCCACGGTCCAACCAGCTCCATCGAACCATGAGAAGGTTTTCGCCCTCGTCTCGTGCCTCACCGGGAAAGCACTGGAGTCGGCCAGCACCGTGTGTGGAGGGGAAGATGCGGCGTTGGACCATTTTGAGGAGTTCACACAGTTTTCGACCACCCTCCTGAGGGCAGAGCGGCAGGTGAATGTCTCTATAATCTGAGGCAGGAGACGAGGAGCACGCAGGAGTTTGCTCTGGAGTTTAGGACCCTGGCTGCCTGCGCGGGATGGAACAACAGAGCCCTGATAGACAATTACCACTGCAGTCTACGCGAGGACGTCCGTCAGGAGCTGGCCTGCAGAGACACCACCCTCTCCTTCGACCAGCTGGTGGACCTGTCCATCCGGCTGGACAACATGCTGGCTACTCGCAGACGTCCAGATCAGGGTCTAGTGGTTCCATCCTCCTGCACCCCCTCTCCGATACCCATGGAGCTGGGAGGGACGGTGCGCAGGGAGACCGGAGGGGGTTCCCGCTCGTGCACCATCTTTGGCCTCAGAGTGCACACTGCTGTTCGGTGCCGGGTTGGTTCCTCTGGGAATCGAGGCAGCAGGCAGGGCGCTCTTGCGTCACCCCAGGTGAGTCGGCACCATTCTCACCCAGAGCCCACTGTCGCGCATATATTTGTGTCTGTCACTTTTCCTGATTTTTTTCCCGCATTCCCAGCATAAGGCGCTAGTAGATTCAGGCACGGCTGGGAATTTCATTGACAAAGTGTTAGCTTATAGTTTAGGGACTCCTATTCTTCCCCTGGATGTACCTTTCCCCATTCACGCCTTAGATAGTCAACCATTAAGGTCAGGGTTTATCAGGGAGACCACTGCTCCTTTGAGTATGGTGACGTGGGGGCGTCACACAGAAAAGATTAGTCTTTTCCTTATTGACTCTCCTGCGTATCCAGTGGTGCTAGGCCTACCCTGGTTAGCTTATCATAACCTCACTATTTCTTGGCCACAGAGGGCTCTCACAGGGTGGTCGAAGGAGTGCTTAGGTAAGGTTTAGGGGTTTCCGTTGGTGCTACTACGATGAAAAGTCCAGACCAGGTCTCTACCGTGCGCATCCCCCCAGAATATGCCTATTTGGCTCTCGCCTTCTGTAAAAAGAAGGCGACTCAATTACCACCCCATCGACGGGGGGGATTGTGCGATAGATCTCCTGGTAGACGCTGCACTTCCCAGGAGTCACTTGTATCCCCTGTCGCAAGCGGAGACGGTGGCTATGGAGACATATGTCTCCGAATCCCTGCGTCAGGGGTACATTCGGTCCTCCACTTCACCCGTCTCCTTGAGTTTCTTTTTTGTGAAGAAGAAGGATGGAGGTCTGCGCCCATGCATTGATTATCGAGGTCTAAATCAAATCACGCTGAGGTACAGTTACAGTTACCCGCTACCTCTCATCACCACGGCGATTGAGTCAATGCACGGGGTGCGCTTCTTCACTAAACTGGATCTCAGGAGTGCGTACAACCTGGTGCGTATCCGAGAGGGAGACGAGTGGAAGACGGCATTTAGTACCACCTCAGGGCATTATGAGTACCTCGTCATGCCGTACGGGTTGATGAATGCTCCATCAGTCTTCCAATCCTTTGTAGACAAGACCTGCACAGGCAGGGTGTAGTGGTGTATACCGATGACATTCTGATATACTCCACTACAGGCGCAGAGCATGTGTCCCTGGTGCGCAAGGTGCTTGGTCGCCTGTTGGAGCATGACCTGTATGTTAAGGCTGAGAAATGCTTGTTTTTTCAACAGTCCTTCTCCTTCCTAGGGCATCGCATTTCCAAGTCAGGAGTGGAGATGGAGAGTAACCTCATTGCAGCCGTGCGTAATTGGCCGACTCCCACCACGGTGAAGGAAGTGCAGCGATTCTTAGGGTTTGCCAACTACTACCGGAGGTTTATCCGGGGTTTTGGTCAGGTGGATGCTCCCATTACCTCACTGCTGAAGGAGGGCCCGGTGCGCTTGCAGTGGTTAGCTGGGGTGGACGGGGCTTTTAGACACTTCTCGTCAGGCCGGTGGTGGCTGGCCCGCTCCATGAGGCTGAGGTGCAGGAGGTTCCTCCGCCCCCTCTGGATATTGAGGGGGTCCCGGCGTACTCCTTTCGATCCATCCTGGATTCAAGACGTCGGGCGAGGGGCCTTCAGTACCTCGTGGACTGGGAGGGATACGGTCCGGAGGAGAGATGCTGGGTTCCGGTGGAGGACGTGTTAGATTCTTCCCTGCTACGAGAGTTCCACCGTCTCCATCCGGATCGCCCTGTGCCTCGTCCTCCGGGTCGCCCCCGACGACAACTGGAGCGGGCAAGTTCCAATCCCATTCATTAAGTGTTGTGTATTTAACCCTCTGTTTCCCCTCATGTCATTGTCAGAGATTGTTTATTGTTATGTTTTATGGATTGGTGCGCGACGGGTTCTTGTACCCACATTTATTTTATTATGGACTTTGGTTTTGGAGTTTGTTTTAAGTTATTAAAATACTCAAATTATACCAAGTTAAATTCTCCTGCGCTTGACTTCCTTGCCACCTACATACACGACGTGACACTGACAGAGCTTGAAAGAATCTGCAGAAAAGAATGGGAGAAACTCCCCAAATACAGGTGTGCCAAGCTTGTAGCGTCATACCCAAGAAGACTCGCTGCCAAAGGTGCTTCAGCAAAGTATGAGTAAAGGGTCTGAATACTTATGTAAATGTCTATTTTCATTTTTTAAATATTTTTTAAAGCTTTGTCATTGTGGGATATTGTGTGCAGATTGATGAGGGGGAAAAACTATTGAATCAATTTTAGAATACGGCTGTAATCTAACAGAATGCGGAAAAAGTTAAGGGGTCTGAATGCACTGTATGTATACTGTATTCTGTATTTTCCTACACCCCCCTTCTCTCCCTCTCAATCTCCCTCAGGCCAAGTACAGCTATAGATTTACACTACACTTCTCAACGCTGGTTTGTTAATAAGATTAGAAAAATAATACGAGCTGTAGTGTTTCCGGAGGTGACAGTCTATGAGAGCTCTCATGTGTCATGAACAGCTGTTTTTATCTTAGCTGTGCCAGGGTAGATGAACTGCCTGTGTATTTGTATGTATTGAACATGTTTATTTGTGTCTGTGTGTATTTCCCCACAAGTTTGATTGACATTATTAAATATTGTATTAAGGTTAATATAGGGATAAGTAGGCACAGGGATGTTTATGGAGGGATACAGTTACGGCTGGTGGAAGTTGTGAGTGAGTGTGTGTCCTCCTCTCCCCTCCCCTCCTTTCCTCTCTTCTCCTTTCCCTACTCTCCCTTCCTGTCCTCTCCTCTCCCCTCCCCTCCTTTCCTCCCTTCTCCTTTCCCTACTCTACCTTCCTATCCTGTCCTCTCCCCTCCCCTCCTTTCCTCTCTTCTCCTTTCCCTACTCTACCTTCCTGTCCTGTTCTCTCCCCTCCCCTCCTTTCCTCTCTCCTCTCTTCTCCTTTCCCTACTCTCCGTTCCTGTCCTCTCCTCTCCCCTCCCCTCCTTTCCTGTCTCCTCTCCTTTCTTCTCCTCTCCCTTCCTCTCCTTTCCCATCCCTACCTTCCTATCCCTTCCTCTCCTTTCCCATCCCTACCTTCCTATCCCTTCCTCTCCTTCCCCTCCCCTCCCTTCATCTCCTCTCCTCTGTTCTGTCACTGAGGGGTGTGTGCCAGTGACTAGTGGAAAAGAGAGTGAAAGGGTTGAGAAGGAAACACAAGAAGGAAATCTGATCCATCTTGTCTTTATCCCGGCTAGTAAAATGACCCCATGCTCCGCATCACTCTAGCCACACACTCTTACTACTGTGTGTGTGTGTGTGTGTGTGTGTGTGTGTGTGTGTGTGTGTGTGTGTGTGTGTGTGTGTGTGTGTGTGTGTGTGTGTGTGTGTGTGTGTGTGTGTGTGTGTGTGTGTGTGTGTGTGTGTGTGATTTACTGAGGGCCTTGTCTCTGATTGTTTCGCCACCTGGGCCTGTGGTGTCCACAGATTAGTGCCTCCCACCTTGACACTCAAATCAAACACAGGTCAGGTTTCTCTGCTGTCTTTGTGTCCGACGTGTTAAGCGATTTTTAAAGTGGCCCTATCCGGTTTCTCCTCTGGGCTGAGTTGACTAGTAACTCTCCCTCTCTCTCTCCCTCGCTTACTCTCTCCCACCATGGTTCCTCTTGCAGAGACAGGGAACAGGCCTGTAGTAGGAGTCAGGAGAGGGGTAAGAAGGGAGGATGAGAGGGATGAGGAGGTACAGGAAAGGTACAGGGAATGGATTTAGTAGAGGAGCCATCAGGCATGGGAGAATATGTAGAAGCATAAGAGCATTTGTAAGAGATATATGCCAATGAGATGTCTCCATGGATCTGGCCCAGAATATAACTCTGTCTGTCGGTCAGTCTGTTCCCACTTCCGAGGGCAAATGGATCATATCTCACCCTCCTCTTGCAGCGCTTTAACCAGCATCCTAGCTGCATTGACGAGGCACTGGGGTGGGGTGGAGTAGGTGTGTGGGGGGGTTAACGAAGTGGTCTGGAGATTGCATAGATGGATACTTGCCAAACACCCAGTCCACCCCCCCCCCCCCCCCCCCCCCAGTCCCACCTCCCCCACTCCAGCCCATCAATGAGTGGACCACTCTAAAAACTCACAAATTCTGCTCCCTGTGACAATGGGTAGGTCGGGCTAGATGAAGCTCTCCCCATTAGGCCCTCAACAAGCCTGGAACAGGGAGAGACAGAGGGCCGAGGAGGAGGAGGGGAATGACAAATAACAGCAGGGCCATAACTCTGCCTGCCTGGGAAACTTTGTCCGTGTATTTGGACGGGGATAAGTGTTCTGCATCAAATGGGTTTTAATTAGTGGGGCCAAGTGGCGGTGGTCATTAGCCATCTCATTTGCATATTTACACGGCCGGGCTGTTTGGATGGCTGCTGCTCTCTGAGACGGTTTCTGTCTCCCCCCCACTTCTGGAGCTGTACCACTACTGGGAGAAGGAGGTTGATGAGGGAGAGCGAGATAGTTGAAAAACAACACAAGGAGGAATGACAGAGAGTAGAATCGACAGAGGTAGAGTGCACATCTTTCTCCTGTCGTGTGTTAGGGAGCATCATGAGATGGAAGGTGTGAATAATTAAACAGGCTGTTTAGAGGTGATGGAGCAGCACTAATACCTCTCTTCTCCTTGGCCTGATGAAACGCTCTCTCAACACTCTCTCAGCGCTCTGAGAATGCTCTTGGAACACTGAGAATGCTCTTGGAACGCTCTGAGAATGCTCTTGGAACGCTCTGAGAATGCTCTTGGAACGCTCTGAGAATGCTCTTGGAACACTCTGAGAATGCTCTTGGAATGCTCTGAGAATGCTCTTGGAACACTCTGAGAATGCTCTTGGGACGCTCTGAGAATGCTCTTGGAACACTCTTTGCCTGTTTGTGGTCACATGTAAGGCAACCTCAGCCGCGTGGTTGGTCACTGGTCTGCGAGGGTCATACCGTAACTGAACCGTGACTCTGTGGTTGTGGTATTGTGTTTGAAACGATGTACTCTAGGTTGGGTGTGGTTTTACTCCTGGCCCTACAGAAATACTGACTACCATGTGGATGGATGAGTGCATTGAGTATGGATGGTCCTGCGTGTGATTTTGTTGAAGTCATGCGGTCTTTATGATTGGGCAGTGTGGTCATTGACCTGCCGTTAGGGAGGCTTTGACCTCAGGGCTCCTCCCACCCAGACTATATAGCTACAGTACAGACACCTGTCAATACACTCAGTTAAAACACTATAGGTCCCATTCACAACCACGTGCACATGCACACACACACACACACGCCCACAGACACACACATACGCATGCGCACACACACACACTGTACGCACACAAACACACACACACACATGCGCACACACACACTCCAACTAACCAACAACACTGAGGTAAATAAAAATCAGCATAACAGCCTCATTTGAAATCAGTATCCCAGTGCGTAGCAGACTGAGTAGATCGATTACCTTTTTCTAAAATGGTGGGAGATGTCGATGAATGAATCGGTGACGAAGGTTGAGTAACGATGGGGGTGTGGGTGGAGGGGGGCAGTCAAGCTGCCTTCGGAAAGGGAACGAATGCTACCCCTCCACCCCTATCCCCCTGGCCCTGTGTGGTGGATGGTGTAATGGGCTAAACCTGGCCCAGACTACTGCCGATACGGCCTGATTAGCCATAAATCTGGGTGGAGAGGAGGGTTACCTCATAGCAGGGTCTGAGTAGGGAGCTTTGGCTGGAGGGAGTACCTGTGTGTGTTTGTGTGTGTGTGTGTGTGTGTGTGTGTGTGTGAGTGTGTGTGTGTGTGTGTGTGTGTGTGTGTGTGTGTGTGTGTGTGTGTGTGTGTGTGTGTGTGTGTGTGTGTGTGTGTGTGTGTGTGTGTGTGTGTGTGTATGTGTAGAAGGGTGTCCATCAGACTAGAGGTCTGTTTGTTCTGGTGCCGTAGAGAGGGAATGGTCCTCCAGGCCTCCAGTTCTCTAGAAGACACACTGACACACACACACACACACACACACACACACACTGACACACACAGACACACACAGAGCAGAGTGGGCCAGACTCAGGCTCAGCCTCACCCTGTAATGCAGTGATGACTGATAACACACACTTTCACTCCATCCGCCAGCGAGGTTAAACATTAAGCCACAACCCCAGAACAGAAAGGTGACTGCGATGCTTTTCAAAGGGCTCAGCTCTAGGCCTTTGTGAGATCCACTTGACAAACCGTTCAAGGTAATCCCACAGGAATGTGTGTTCTCTCTCTCTCTCTCTCTCTCTCCCTCGTTCAACCTCTTTCTTTCTCTCTCTCTGTCACCTACCCTGAGAGAAGGAGCTCTGTCAACATCATTAGCACGCAGCACTAATCTAGTCTTCTCCAAAGTAGACATGATGTCAATACCTTTATCTGAGATAGGTATTGACATTTTTGGACGTAAATAGTCATAATAAATATACTGAACAAAAATATAAACGCAACATGTAAAGTGTTGGTCCCATTTTCCCTGAGCAGAAATAACAGATCCCAGAAATCTTTAAATCTATGTTTATATGTTAGTGAGCATTTCTCCTTCGTCAAGATCATCCATCCACCTGACGGGTGTAAACAGCATGATCATTACACAGGTGCACCTTGTGCTGGGGACCAAAGGCCACTCTAAAATGTGCAGTTTTGTCACACAACACAATGGCACAGATGTCTCAAGTTTTGAGGGAGCATGCGATTGGCATGCTGACTGCAGGAATGTCCAACAGAGCTGTTGCCAGATAATTAAATATTAATTTCTCAATGTCGTTTTAGAGAATTTGGCAGTACGTCCAACCGGCCTTACAACTGCAGACTACGTGGAACCACGCCAGCCCAGGACCTCTACATCTGGTTTCTTCACCTGGGGGATTGTCTGAGGAGAGAGGGGGGTGTGGGGGTGCTGAGGAGTATTTCTGTTTGTAATAATCCTCTTTTTTTGGGGGAAAAACTAACTCTGATTGGCTGGGCCTGGATCCCCAGTGGGTGGACCTGGCTCCCAAGTTGGTGGGCCTATACCCTCCCAGGCCCACCCTTGACTGCATCCCTGCCCATTCATGTGAAATCCAAAGATTAGGGCCTAATGAATTGATTTAATTTGAATGATTTCCTTCTATGAACTGTAACTAAAATCTTTGAAATTGTTCCACGTTGCATTTATATTTTGTGTTGCTCAACTGTTGTATTTATTTAAGTGGATGCAGGAATTCCAGAAAAAACATTCAATGCACCAGGTGTATTATTTCAATTCCAATGCTTTTTTTCATTATTGATTTCTTAACAGATGCCATTGTGTTTTCTGTATTGGCAGGTATGTGTATAATATTCTACATTTCTATGAGAAAATACTTTAGTTATTTATAACAATTTAAATTATCTGTGACAAGTAGTAGTAGTAGTAGTACTAATAATAATAGTAGTAAATAATAGTAGTAGTAGTAACAGTAGTAGTCGTAATAATAATAGTAGTAGTAATAATAGTAGTAAATAATAGTAGTAGTAGTAACAGTAGTAGTCGTAATAATAATAGTAGTAGTAATAATAGTAGTAAATAATAGTAGTAGTAGTAACAGTAGTAATCGTAATAATAACAGTAGTAGTAGTAACAGTAGTAGTTGTAACAATAATAGTAGTAGTAGTAATAATAGTAGTAAATAATAGTAGTAGTAGTAACAGTAGTAGTCGTAATAATAATAGTAGTAGTAATAACAGTAGTAAATAATAGTAGTAGTA
>NC_048591.1:13042500-13115000 GCF_013265735.2 Oncorhynchus mykiss | reverse complement strand
CTGGATAAGTGGAACTCGGATATCTAACCTCAACGCTTTCCTTTTCCTGTTTGTTTGTTTCTTTCTTTTCTCCAGCAAATGTGAGTAAGTGGTTTCAGTGCTGTACATACTTATTTTTCCAGTACGCAATAGTCAGAATATTCTTCGCAGGCTTGTAGGGCAAAAAAAAAAGTGGCATTTTTTTAAAGCAAAACAACAAATAGAGAAAAAAAAATAGCAGTTTGACACATTGAGTACCGTAGATAGGTTTGAATTACTGAGAGTCTTCATTTGGATTAAGTGATTTTTCAACGGTCAAATATGGAATCCTGTCCTATTAAAGATATGGTGACAATTTAGTTGAAGGAAGTATATGTGTGGCCTTTATAGCTATGTAACCATCACATGACATAAACATGTTGGCATTTATGAAACTTTGCTTACGTGATATATCACTTTCACACGGAGGTGTATAAAGGTGCTCATGTTCACACAATCTACTCATTTATTATAGTTTCAACTGAAGAACATATTGAGAAATATCCCCTAGAAGCACAGCATGTCAGGTCATGTAAAGCTTACATGGACAAAGTGAAGGCCCACCGCTACCATCGGCTGAATTGTTTCTATAGGAACACTGCTTTAGAGAGTTCCCCGAGGAAGTTGGAAACGATGGGAGAACAAAAAAAATGTGCCTGTTAGTGGCTACAGCCCTGTCTCTCGCTCCCTCGCAACCCTCCAGCTCCTTGTCTGTCTTCTCTACACAGCAGGGTGGGGAGGGACCCAGCATAAAGAAGGGTGAAGGGAGGGGGCCAGAGTCTTAATAAACATTCCATTATGTCTTAAATAAAAAGGAAATTACTGTCTACCAATCTATGCAATCATCTATATCCAATATCACAGAGTTCAGAGAGAAATGGTGGGAATTGATTTGAAGAAATTAATCGACTAAATTAAGTGCATGACATTTTGTTTTATTTCTTTAATATTTGTGAAGGGGGGGGGGGGGGGAGCCAGAGTGACGAGGAAAAAAAAATACGACTTGGGCCAAAAGCTTGTACTTTTACCTGCAAGGTTGGAAAGCATTGAGCTTTGGATTTGTGATTTCTTCTCTTTTTTTTGTACTCTTTAATATCAAACCTTATCTGCTGTACTGGAAACTGCAAAACAGCCTTCTGTCTAAAAGTGAATTTCACAAGCACACATAAAGTTTCCTTATAAAATACTATGACTTGGTCTCTTTTATTTTCCTTCTCTTGGCACACACATAGCCTTTGACTCTGAACAGTTAATGGGCCTACTCATACTACCTTTTAAAATAAGCAAATAGTCATTTCCTCCTGGTAGGATACGTGTAAATCAGCTGCTTGCCCTATGGGCTGTCTAGTCTGCATGTTAATGTCCACGTGAGGGAGACTTGGGACCAGCAGTAGCCTAGTCGTAGACCGTTTTAACCTCTACAAATGAGCCTATTAACGTTTTATAAAACACTAGTAGATTTAGATTTAAAAAAATAATAATAATACTATGTGTATTGCTATAACTACTTTTTATACAATAGCCCACTGTGAACAAGTAGGCCTGAAGTATGGCAACCAGTTGTGCAGCAGTTACGCACGTTATTGTCGAACGGAAAGGGGCTGGCTACTTGGGGATAACGCCACGGTAGGGATTTGACCGGGGAGGTCTTGATGCTCATGTAGTCTGCGTTCAAATCCAGGATGACAGAGAACCATATTTACAATTATAGTGCGTGTTTTTGAAGACATTTCCCCGTGAAACTATTTCTGATTATTCATCACTTGCCACTGGTTTTGCGGAAAGCGCAACAATTTGGGATCTACCCGTTTTGTCGTTCCACTTGTCAAGAGATCTGCCGCTTACCAACAAAATGGCCTGCTGAAAGTGAAAAGAAGATACAAAGCTGCCCTTAACGTTCTTGCGTTAACGGTAAGACCCAAGGCTTGATTGGCTGGCGACTTGTACACCGAGCTTTGCCACAGAGACAGAAGTGCGCGCAACACCTCCAGCAGAGCCACGCGCCTGGGCAGTATGCTGGTGTTCACCTGTCTCGTGCTGCTCATCATCTTGTTCTCGGAGTCTATTCAAACTGAGAGGTCACCGGTAAGTCCTCAAGGATTTACACTTTCATACTTCAGAAGTGCTCATTTTGAGAGACAGTCTAGCATGAACTGTTACATTTTTTTTATTATCATTCTGTGATTGTCACCTGAACTTAAACCAACATCCAATCACCGATGGTGCGTTTTAAAACATAACTAAACGTGAATGCAAAACGTTTTATTACATCTGTGCTCTGGCTGAGTGAAGTAGACTATAATAGACAGAAAGGAATGGTTGCCATCTCAAGCAGTGTTGAAACCCTTTTCATTCAGATTGGTTACAGCCATGAATTAAGGGCATACCTGTTACCTTGAGTCATAGAGCTCTCAAAGTGATCTAAAGTCGGTTTAGTTTAGTACTGACCATAATCATTTAGGAGATTAGAGTATGACAAGCTGATCCAAGATCAGTTTGTAAGGGGCCACACCTACCTCCAAGCCATGGAGTGGAATCTGAGAAAGTCTATAAAGCCAATGTTCCCTAAAGAGGTAGTGTATGGAGTAGACAAACACTGGTTAACTAGCCCAGACCGCAGGCCAGAAACCGCCTAAAGGCAAATATTGAAACGTATTTTTTTATTTTACCCGAGGGAAAACGGGTGTGTGCCTTCAAAAATAATTCACACCCCTTAACTTTAGTCACTGGCCTACCCATAATGTCAAAGTGGAGTTATGTTTTTAGAAATGTTTCCAGATTCATAACAAATTAAAAGCTGAAATGTCTTGTGCCAATAAGTATTCAACCCCTTTGTTATGGCATGCCTAAATAAGTTCAGGAGTAAAAATGTGCTTCACAAGTTGCATGGACTCTGTGCGATATTATTGATTAACATTACTTTTGAAGGACTACCTCATCTCTGTACCCCACACATACAAGGTCCCTCAGTCGAGTGGTGAATTTCAAACACAGATTCAAGCACAAAGATCAGGGAGGTTATCCAATGCCTCACAAAGAAGGGCACCTATTGGTAGATGGGTAAAAAAAAGCAGACATTGAATATCCCTTTGAGCATGGTGAAGTTATTAATTACACTTTGGATGGTTTATCAAAAAAACCTGTCCTTCCTAACTCAGTTGCTGGAGAGGAAGGAAACTGCTCAGGGCTTTCACCAGAATTGAATGGCTGTGATAGGAGAATTGGGGATGGATCAACAGCATTGTAGTTACTCCACAATACTAACGTACAGTAAATTAAAGGGTGAAAAGATGGAAGCCTGTACATAATTAAAATATTCCAAAACATGCATTCTGTTTGCAATAAGGCACTAATGTAAAACTGCAAAACAAGTGCCAAAGAAAGTAACTATGTTCTGAACACAAAATGTTAAGTTTGGGGCACATCCAAGTACCACTTCACTTCTTCATATTTTTAAGCATGGTGGTGGCTGCATCATGTTATGGGTATGCTTTTTATGGGCAAGAACTAGGGAGCTTTTAGGATACAAATAAATGGATTTGAGGCAAAATCCTAGAGGAAAATTACTTCAGCCTGCTTTCCAACAGACACTTGAAGACAAATTCACCTTTCAGCAGGACAATAACATAAAACAAGGCCAATTATATACTGGAGTTGCTTACCAAGATTACATTGAACGTTCCTGAGTGGCCTAGTTACAGTTGTGGCTTAAGGCAAGACTTGAAAATGGCTGTCTAGCGATGAGCAACAACCAACTTGACAGAGCTTGAATCATTTAAAAAAAAAACATTTTTAAAGTGCAAATATTGTACAATCCAGGTGTGCAAAGCTCATATAGACTTGTGCAGTAAGACTCAGAGCTGTAATTGCTGGCAAATGTGATTCTAACATGTATTGACTCAGGGGTGTGAATACTTGTGTAAATGAGAGAATACTGTATTTAATTTTCAATACATTTGCAAAAAATGTCTAAGTATGTTTTCACTTGGTCATTATGAGGTATTGTGTGTGTGTGTGTATATGGGTGAGAATCTATTTCATCCATTTTGAATTCAGGCTGTAACACAACAAAATGTGGAATAAGTTCAGGGCTATTAATGCTTTCTGAAGGAACTGTACCTGTTTGAGTGTGTGCATACAGTACATGTGTACAGGTTTCAGTGTGTTTGGTTACCATGCCAATTTTGAAAGGTGAGAGAAGGTGTACTTGTACAGGACTCGGCTGTGAAAGTGCACATGTTTAGCATGTCTGCGAGTGTCTGCAATGTTTGGTTGTTTTGTATTCTGCAGGCGCATGACAAATTGCACACACAGGCTGTTTTGTCTGTCCAGACTTCCTGCCACGCCATAGAGATGAATGGAGGAAAACTCTTCACGTGCCTGATTCACTGGTCTCATTACTTTTACTCCGCATACGACAGGGGAGGGGGCTTATTTCAACATAAGTGACTGATATGGATGTAAAAATACACGTGCCAGTCTTTCAGCAGCATTTCAGTCTCAGCCAAAACGTCGTATTTCATCACACTAAGGCGATATTTTCATATATAGTTATAAAATCTAACACCAGGTTGCCTAAAACATTGCCGCCTTGTTCGTCCACGCTTCAGCGCTCTGCCCAGAACACTGACGCTAATTGTAGCTGGAACACGTTGTAACACTGCACCTGGACAGAGAAGCTCACTCAAGGCTACTAGTTACTCTTTAGACCTGAACCTGGTCCATTCAGTGGTACTGAACTCCTAGTTAGAAAGCCATGTCCCGTCCTCCAGCCACAATGACACCACCTCCAACATGCACACACACATCCAAAGTATACACTGTCCTCCACAAGGAATCAATCGATGAAATGATGCCCTCACCACCTAGCAGCACAGGCAGGTCCTTTCATCAGAGGAGAGGGTTTTTTTTTTCAATCAGGAAAAATTATGTAAACAGTGAAACACACACCATGGCAAATTGACTGAGCTATGACAGAATGTGAGGGAGAGCAGGAGACAAAGAGGTATTGAAGATCGGGCCTGGAGGATGGCTGGGGCTTTGGGGGGACGGGCACGGTCTGGGTCCAGGGTTATCTGAGTGGGAGTGAAGGTCAACGACAAGAGAGGGACCCGTGTGTGAGTGCATGTGTGATACCTAGCTTTTAGTGCAATGTCTGGCACTGGGCAGCATGTGTTAGCAATTTAGCAGAAGCCAATGGCCTGCGGTCCGAGTACCTCTCTCCATCTCTGTTCTCGTCTCTCCTCCGCCCACCTCACTGGAATGTTGATGTAAAAAAAAACACATGGTGTGTCAATAGAAGTTTATCAAATGCAGTCTAGGCCTCGGGCATCCTACTAACGATTAGGAATACCACTGTGACTGTGAATAAGGCTGGAAAAAGCTGCGGTGTACCATACTATAGCAGGGATACAGGGAAAGCCCTCGGACAGCCGTCGTGTTCTGCAATAAGTGTCCTCTAGGATGGTGTGTGTCATGTACTGAAGCATTGACTCAAGGACAGGTAAGAGATTTTCGAGGTCATGCATGTCTGGTGTATGGTCCAGTATTACAGCAATATTCAGATGACCGAACAGAAATGTTCCAGCATCTTCCCTTTGGATGCAGGCCTGTAAAACAGCACTTTACTCCAGCCATGACAATGAGCTACAGACTGAGCCCACAGTTGGCAGGCAGGGGGGTGAGGTGGGCCTGAAGAGTCTGGAACCTTCCCCTCAATTAGACCTGTTTATTTACAGAGCAGTTAGCTAGCAAAAACAGCTCTCACAGGTACAGGATCAGGTGAAATCCAAGATATACACACACACACATTTCCTTATTCTCTATTTTAACATACTTTGGCCATGTGTTGACTGCTGCAGTGCTTATCTTTTACGTGCTCCCTCTCTCAGCTTTTCCCAGCGTGACACTGAAGCACTGTTCGTGTGCCAGACAAGCAGCAGACTGAGTGTCCACTAGCCAAGGCACCAACAAATAGCTCCTTTTTAATCCCTCTTTGACCAGCTCCGCTTAAGTCTGTCCACACCAAACACTCCAAACGTGTATTTACCCGTGTTCTGATTGGTCACACAACTTCGGTGCGAGCCCTTCTCTGCTCTTTTTCCATCCATCTCTCTGATACAGTACGCTGCTGGGGGGGTCAAAGTGTGTCATATGAGAGTACAGGTCAGGAGGGTGTAATTGCATTGTACTGCCTGTGTTGCTGCTTGTTTCCAGCCATTTCTGATCCCAGAAAACATGTGGCCCCGGGGCTGTGCGCTGGACTGCCACAGGGAGCGCCACCGGACAGTATGTGGCAGCAACGGACGCCTTTACATGTCCCTGTGTGCCTTCCAGAGAGCCCAGTGCATCAACACTCAGCTACGGACGGCACCACGAGCACACTGTGCAGGTAAGTACCCTTTAGTGACCATAAACTGTGTACATTCTATGAAAGTCAGTAATGGACGCCTCCATCTATACACGCGTATTCACACTGTACACATATATACATTCCATCTATTAATCCCCATATATACCAGGGATGGGCAACTTTGATGGGGGTGAGAGCCACAAAAAAATCTGAACTCATCATGAGGTGCTGCAGTTGCTCGTGGTTCTGTGTTCTACAAATTTTGCCATGGGAGTGTAGAGAAAATGTTGCAGTTTTAAAGCAAATTTGTTAAGATTCCACTTATTTTGCCATGGGGCAGAGAGGGAAATGAGCTGTCTTAGTACTAATTTCATGCAATTCTACACATTTTGCCATAGGGCGGAGAGAAATGTTTGCAGTTTTGAATATGATATCTGAGTGAGACTGACTGACAAAATCAATGGGGGGCCCTCCAATCTGGTAATTTGACCACGATAACAAGTTTAGACAGCTGGCCACTAAACTAACTCCGAATTCTGAAAAAGAATTGCTGACATTATCTAATTTACTGACTATCAGTCAGTAGAGGCTGCTGAGGGGGGGACTGCTTATAATAATGGCTGAAATGGAGTGTAATTCTGGAATGGAGTGGATGGAATGGTATCAAACACGAGAACCCCCATAAAACATGTTTGATATCATTCCATTCACTCCATTCCGGCCATTATTATGAGTCGTCCTCCCCTCAGCAGCCTCCACTGCTATCACTGACTGACATAACAAGAGAAAAACTGCTGATGCACAACCGCACCTGGTCTATTCTTCTATTCTTACTCTCAACAGTAAGTTTAGACCCCGACTGAGTTCCTAAAACCTTTTTGTGTGTAGAAATTGATCC
Organism: Oncorhynchus mykiss; assembly: GCF_013265735.2. Classification (NCBI taxonomy): domain Eukaryota; kingdom Metazoa; phylum Chordata; class Actinopteri; order Salmoniformes; family Salmonidae; genus Oncorhynchus; species Oncorhynchus mykiss. The sequence goes on along the minus strand of NC_048591.1, from coordinate 13,107,732 downwards.
GATTGCCTTCAAAAGGGCCGCCAGTTGACCATCCCTGATATATACAGTACACACAATCTATACACACTTCTGCATTGATTATATATGCCAATGGAAGTAGTAGAGATGGTTGCTGGACATCCCCCTTCAGATTCCACCCAGTCCAAGTGCCAGCTGGCTCGTAGTCAGGCCCTGGAGTCCAGCGTCCGCAGCCACACCGTCCCAGAATGCGGTGCAGATGGAAGTTTCCTGCAGGTACTGTCTGTCTTTCAAATGACAGAAAATCATAGCAAATCAAATTGGATTTGTCACATGCGCCGAATACAAAGGGTGTGGTTTTTACCCTGAAATGCTTGCTTACGAGCCCTTCCCAACGATGTACAGTTAAAAAATTATAATAAAAATAGTAACACAAGAGGAATAAAATACACAAGAATGGAGCTATATACAGGCAGTACCAGATCTATGTGGAGCTATATACAGGGAGTACCAGATCTATGTTGAGCTATATACAGGGAGTACCAGATCTATGTTGAGCTATATACAGGGAGTACCAGTACCAGATCTATGTGGAGCTATATACAGGGAGTACCAGTACCAGATCTATGTGGAGCTATATACAGGGAGTACCAGTACCAGATCTATGTGGAGCTATATACAGGGAGTACCAGTACCAGATCTATGTGTAGCTATATACAGGGAGTACCAGTACCAGATCAATGTGGAGCTATATACAGGCAGTACCAGTACCAGATCTATGTGGAGCTATATACAGGGAGTACCAGTACCAGATCAATGTGGAGCTATATACAGGGAGTACCAGTATCAGATCTATGTGGAGCTATATACAGGCAGTACCAGTACCAGATCTATGTGGAGCTATATACAAGGAGTACCAGTATCAGATCTATGTGGAGCTATATACAGGCAGTACCAGTACCAGATCTATGTGGAGCTATATACAGGGAGTACCAGATCTATGTTGAGCTATATACAGGGAGTACCAGTATCAGATCTATGTGGAGCTATATACAGGGAGTACCAGTACCAGATCTATGTGGAGCTATATACAGGAAGTACCAGTACCAGATCTATGTGGAGCTATAGACAGGGAGTACCAGATCTATGTGGAGCTATATACAGGGAGTACCAGTACCAGATCTATGTGGAGCTATATACAGGGAGTACCAGTACCAGATCTATGTGTAGCTATATACAGGGAGTACCAGTACCAGATCAATGTGGAGCTATATACAGGGAGTACCAGTACCAGATCTATGTGGAGCTATATACAGGGAGTACCAGTATCAGATCAATGTGGAGCTATATACAGGCAGTACCAGTACCAGATCTATGTGGAGCTATATACAGGGAGTACCAGTACCAGATCAATGTGGAGCTATATACAGGGAGTACCAGTATCAGATCTATGTGGAGCTATATACAGGCAGTACCAGTGCCAGATCTATGTGGAGCTATATACAGGGAGTACCAGTATCAGATCTATGTGGAGCTATATACAGGCAGTACCAGTACCAGATCTATGTGGAGCTATATACAGGGAGTACCAGATCTATGTGGAGCTATATACAGGGAGTACCAGATCTATGTTGAGCTATATACAGGGAGTACCAGTACCAGATCAATGTGGAGCTATATACAGGAAGTACCAGTACCAGATCTATGTGGAGCTATAGACAGGGAGTACCAGATCTATGTGGAGCTATATACAGGGAGTACCAGTACCAGATCTATGTGGAGCTATATACAGGGAGTACCAGTACCAGATCTATGTGTAGCTATATACAGGGAGTACCAGTACCAGATCAATGTGGAGCTATATACAGGGAGTACCAGTACCAGATCTATGTGGAGCTATATACAGGGAGTACCAGTATCAGATCAATGTGGAGCTATATACAGGCAGTACCAGTACCAGATCTATGTGGAGCTATATACAGGGAGTACCAGTACCAGATCAATGTGGAGCTATATACAGGGAGTACCAGTATCAGATCTATGTGGAGCTATATACAGGCAGTACCAGTACCAGATCTATGTGGAGCTATATACAGGGAGTACCAGTATCAGATCTATGTGGAGCTATATACAGGCAGTACCAGTACCAGATCTATGTGGAGCTATATACAGGGAGTACCAGATCTATGTGGAGCTATATACAGGGAGTACCAGATCTATGTTGAGCTATATACAGGGAGTACCAGTACCAGATCAATGTGGAGCTATATACAGGGAGTACCAGTACCAGATCAATGTGGAGCTATATACAGGGAGTACCAGTACCAGATCTATGTGGAGCTATATACAGGGAGTACCAGTACCAGATCTATGTGGAGCTATATACAGGGAGTACCAGATCTATGTTGAGCTATATACAGGGAGTACCAGTACCAGATCAATGTGGAGCTATATATAGGGAGTACCAGATCTATGTGGAGCTATATACAGGGAGTACCAGTACCAGATCAATGTGGAGCTATATACAGGGAGTACCAGATCTATGTGGAGCTATATATAGAGAGTACCAGTACCAGATCTATGTGGAGCTATATACAGGAAGTACCAGTACCAGATCTATGTGGAGCTATAGACAGGGAGTACCAGATCTATGTGGTGCTATATACAGGGAGTACCAGTACCAGATCTATGTGGAGCTATATACAGAGAGTACCAGTACCAGATCTATGTGGAGCTATATACAGGAAGTACCAGTACCAGATCTATGTGGAGCTATATACAGGGAGTACCAGATCTATGTGGAGCTATATACAGGAAGTACCAGTACCAGATCTATGTGGAGCTATAGACAGGGAGTACCAGATCTATGTGTAGCTATATACAGGGAGTACCAGTACCAGATCTATGTGGAGCTATATACAGGGAGTACCAGTACCAGATCTATGTGGAGCTATATACAGGGAGTACCAGTACCAGATCAATGTGGAGCTATATACAGGGAGTACCAGTACCAGATCAATGTGGAGCTATATACAGGGAGTACCAGTACCAGATCAATGTGGAGCTATATACAGAGAGTACCAGTACCAGATCTATGTGGAGCTATATACAGAGAGTACCAGTACCAGATCTATGTGGAGCTATATACAGGGAGTACCAGTACCAGATCAATGTGGAGCTATATACAGGGAGTACCAGATCTATGTGGAGTTATATACAGGGAGTACCAGTACCAGATCTATGTGGAGCTATATACAGGGAGTACCAGTACCAGATCAATGTGGAGCTATATACAGGGAGTACCAGTACCAGATCAATGTGGAGCTATACACAGGGAGTACCAGTACCAGATCAATGTGGAGCTATATACAGGGAGTACCAGTACCATATCTATGTGGAGCTATATACAGAGAGTACCAGTACCAGATCTATGTGGAGCTATATACAGAGAGTACCAGTACCAGATCTATGTGGAGCTATATACAGGGAGTACCAGTACCAGATCAATGTGGAGCTATATACAGGGAGTACCAGTACCAGATCAATGTGGAGCTATACACAGGGAGTACCAGTACCAGATCTATGTGTAGCTATATACAGGGAGTACCAGTACCAGATCAATGTGGAGCTATATACAGGCAGTACCAGTACCAGATCTATGTGGAGCTATATACAGGGAGTACCAGTACCAGATCAATGTGGAGCTATATACAGGGAGTACCAGTATCAGATCTATGTGGAGCTATATACAGGCAGTACCAGTACCAGATCTATGTGGAGCTATATACAGGGAGTACCAGATCTATGTTGAGCTATATACAGGGAGTACCAGTATCAGATCTATGTGGAGCTATATACAGGGAGTACCAGTACCAGATCTATGTGGAGCTATATACAGGAAGTACCAGTACCAGATCTATGTGGAGCTATAGACAGGGAGTACCAGATCTATTTGGAGCTATATACAGGGAGTACCAGTACCAGATCTATGTGGAGCTATATACAGGGAGTACCAGTACCAGATCTATGTGTAGCTATATACAGGGAGTACCAGTACCAGATCAATGTGGAGCTATATACAGGGAGTACCAGTACCAGATCTATGTGGAGCTATATACAGGGAGTACCAGTATCAGATCAATGTGGAGCTATATACAGGCAGTACCAGTACCAGATCTATGTGGAGCTATATACAGGGAGTACCAGTACCAGATCAATGTGGAGCTATATACAGGGAGTACCAGTATCAGATCTATGTGGAGCTATATACAGGCAGTACCAGTGCCAGATCTATGTGGAGCTATATACAGGGAGTACCAGTATCAGATCTATGTGGAGCTATATACAGGCAGTACCAGTACCAGATCTATGTGGAGCTATATACAGGGAGTACCAGATCTATGTGGAGCTATATACAGGGAGTACCAGATCTATGTTGAGCTATATACAGGGAGTACCAGTACCAGATCAATGTGGAGCTATATACAGGAAGTACCAGTACCAGATCTATGTGGAGCTATAGACAGGGAGTACCAGATCTATGTGGAGCTATATACAGGGAGTACCAGTACCAGATCTATGTGGAGCTATATACAGGGAGTACCAGTACCAGATCTATGTGTAGCTATATACAGGGAGTACCAGTATCAGATCTATGTGGAGCTATATACAGGGAGTACCAGTACCAGATCTATGTGGAGCTATATACAGGAAGTACCAGTACCAGATCTATGTGGAGCTATAGACAGGGAGTACCAGATCTATGTGGAGCTATATACAGGGAGTACCAGTACCAGATCTATGTGGAGCTATATACAGGGAGTACCAGTACCAGATCTATGTGTAGCTATATACAGGGAGTACCAGTACCAGATCAATGTGGAGCTATATACAGGGAGTACCAGTACCAGATCTATGTGGAGCTATATACAGGGAGTACCAGTATCAGATCAATGTGGAGCTATATACAGGCAGTACCAGTACCAGATCTATGTGGAGCTATATACAGGGAGTACCAGTACCAGATCAATGTGGAGCTATATACAGGGAGTACCAGTATCAGATCTATGTGGAGCTATATACAGGCAGTACCAGTACCAGATCTATGTGGAGCTATATACAGGGAGTACCAGTATCAGATCTATGTGGAGCTATATACAGGCAGTACCAGTACCAGATCTATGTGGAGCTATATACAGGGAGTACCAGATCTATGTGGAGCTATATACAGGGAGTACCAGATCTATGTTGAGCTATATACAGGGAGTACCAGTACCAGATCAATGTGGAGCTATATACAGGGAGTACCAGTACCAGATCAATGTGGAGCTATATACAGGGAGTACCAGTACCAGATCTATGTGGAGCTATATACAGGGAGTACCAGTACCAGATCTATGTGGAGCTATATACAGGGAGTACCAGATCTATGTTGAGCTATATACAGGGAGTACCAGTACCAGATCAATGTGGAGCTATATATAGGGAGTACCAGATCTATGTGGAGCTATATACAGGGAGTACCAGTACCAGATCTATGTGGAGCTATATACAGGGAGTACCAGTACCAGATCTATGTGTAGCTATATACAGGGAGTACCAGTATCAGATCTATGTGGAGCTATATACAGGGAGTACCAGTACCAGATCTATGTGGAGCTATATACAGGAAGTACCAGTACCAGATCTATGTGGAGCTATAGACAGGGAGTACCAGATCTATGTGGAGCTATATACAGGGAGTACCAGTACCAGATCTATGTGGAGCTATATACAGGGAGTACCAGTACCAGATCTATGTGTAGCTATATACAGGGAGTACCAGTACCAGATCAATGTGGAGCTATATACAGGGAGTACCAGTACCAGATCTATGTGGAGCTATATACAGGGAGTACCAGTATCAGATCAATGTGGAGCTATATACAGGCAGTACCAGTACCAGATCTATGTGGAGCTATATACAGGGAGTACCAGTACCAGATCAATGTGGAGCTATATACAGGGAGTACCAGTATCAGATCTATGTGGAGCTATATACAGGCAGTACCAGTACCAGATCTATGTGGAGCTATATACAGGGAGTACCAGTATCAGATCTATGTGGAGCTATATACAGGCAGTACCAGTACCAGATCTATGTGGAGCTATATACAGGGAGTACCAGATCTATGTGGAGCTATATACAGGGAGTACCAGATCTATGTTGAGCTATATACAGGGAGTACCAGTACCAGATCAATGTGGAGCTATATACAGGGAGTACCAGTACCAGATCAATGTGGAGCTATATACAGGGAGTACCAGTACCAGATCTATGTGGAGCTATATACAGGGAGTACCAGTACCAGATCTATGTGGAGCTATATACAGGGAGTACCAGATCTATGTTGAGCTATATACAGGGAGTACCAGTACCAGATCAATGTGGAGCTATATATAGGGAGTACCAGATCTATGTGGAGCTATATACAGGGAGTACCAGTACCAGATCAATGTGGAGCTATATACAGGGAGTACCAGATCTATGTGGAGCTATATATAGAGAGTACCAGTACCAGATCTATGTGGAGCTATATACAGGAAGTACCAGTACCAGATCTATGTGGAGCTATAGACAGGGAGTACCAGATCTATGTGGTGCTATATACAGGGAGTACCAGTACCAGATCTATGTGGAGCTATATACAGAGAGTACCAGTACCAGATCTATGTGGAGCTATATACAGGAAGTACCAGTACCAGATCTATGTGGAGCTATATACAGGGAGTACCAGATCTATGTGGAGCTATATACAGGAAGTACCAGTACCAGATCTATGTGGAGCTATAGACAGGGAGTACCAGATCTATGTGTAGCTATATACAGGGAGTACCAGTACCAGATCTATGTGGAGCTATATACAGGGAGTACCAGTACCAGATCTATGTGGAGCTATATACAGGGAGTACCAGTACCAGATCAATGTGGAGCTATATACAGGGAGTACCAGTACCAGATCAATGTGGAGCTATATACAGGGAGTACCAGTACCAGATCAATGTGGAGCTATATACAGAGAGTACCAGTACCAGATCTATGTGGAGCTATATACAGAGAGTACCAGTACCAGATCTATGTGGAGCTATATACAGGGAGTACCAGTACCAGATCAATGTGGAGCTATATACAGGGAGTACCAGATCTATGTGGAGTTATATACAGGGAGTACCAGTACCAGATCTATGTGGAGCTATATACAGGGAGTACCAGTACCAGATCAATGTGGAGCTATATACAGGGAGTACCAGTACCAGATCAATGTGGAGCTATACACAGGGAGTACCAGTACCAGATCAATGTGGAGCTATATACAGGGAGTACCAGTACCATATCTATGTGGAGCTATATACAGAGAGTACCAGTACCAGATCTATGTGGAGCTATATACAGAGAGTACCAGTACCAGATCTATGTGGAGCTATATACAGGGAGTACCAGTACCAGATCAATGTGGAGCTATATACAGGGAGTACCAGTACCAGATCAATGTGGAGCTATACACAGGGAGTACCAGTACCAGATCTATGTGTAGCTATATACAGGGAGTACCAGTACCAGATCAATGTGGAGCTATATACAGGCAGTACCAGTACCAGATCTATGTGGAGCTATATACAGGGAGTACCAGTACCAGATCAATGTGGAGCTATATACAGGGAGTACCAGTATCAGATCTATGTGGAGCTATATACAGGCAGTACCAGTACCAGATCTATGTGGAGCTATATACAGGGAGTACCAGATCTATGTTGAGCTATATACAGGGAGTACCAGTATCAGATCTATGTGGAGCTATATACAGGGAGTACCAGTACCAGATCTATGTGGAGCTATATACAGGAAGTACCAGTACCAGATCTATGTGGAGCTATAGACAGGGAGTACCAGATCTATTTGGAGCTATATACAGGGAGTACCAGTACCAGATCTATGTGGAGCTATATACAGGGAGTACCAGTACCAGATCTATGTGTAGCTATATACAGGGAGTACCAGTACCAGATCAATGTGGAGCTATATACAGGGAGTACCAGTACCAGATCTATGTGGAGCTATATACAGGGAGTACCAGTATCAGATCAATGTGGAGCTATATACAGGCAGTACCAGTACCAGATCTATGTGGAGCTATATACAGGGAGTACCAGTACCAGATCAATGTGGAGCTATATACAGGGAGTACCAGTATCAGATCTATGTGGAGCTATATACAGGCAGTACCAGTGCCAGATCTATGTGGAGCTATATACAGGGAGTACCAGTATCAGATCTATGTGGAGCTATATACAGGCAGTACCAGTACCAGATCTATGTGGAGCTATATACAGGGAGTACCAGATATATGTGGAGCTATATACAGGGAGTACCAGATCTATGTTGAGCTATATACAGGGAGTACCAGTACCAGATCAATGTGGAGCTATATACAGGAAGTACCAGTACCAGATCTATGTGGAGCTATAGACAGGGAGTACCAGATCTATGTGGAGCTATATACAGGGAGTACCAGTACCAGATCTATGTGGAGCTATATACAGGGAGTACCAGATCTATGTGTAGCTATATACAGGGAGTACCAGTATCAGATCTATGTGGAGCTATATACAGGGAGTACCAGTACCAGATCTATGTGGAGCTATATACAGGAAGTACCAGTACCAGATCTATGTGGAGCTATAGACAGGGAGTACCAGATCTATGTGGAGCTATATACAGGGAGTACCAGTACCAGATCTATGTGGAGCTATATACAGGGAGTACCAGTACCAGATCTATGTGTAGCTATATACAGGGAGTACCAGTACCAGATCAATGTGGAGCTATATACAGGGAGTACCAGTACCAGATCTATGTGGAGCTATATACAGGGAGTACCAGTATCAGATCAATGTGGAGCTATATACAGGCAGTACCAGTACCAGATCTATGTGGAGCTATATACAGGGAGTACCAGTACCAGATCAATGTGGAGCTATATACAGGGAGTACCAGTATCAGATCTATGTGGAGCTATATACAGGCAGTACCAGTACCAGATCTATGTGGAGCTATATACAGGGAGTACCAGTATCAGATCTATGTGGAGCTATATACAGGCAGTACCAGTACCAGATCTATGTGGAGCTATATACAGGGAGTACCAGATCTATGTGGAGCTATATACAGGGAGTACCAGATCTATGTTGAGCTATATACAGGGAGTACCAGTACCAGATCAATGTGGAGCTATATACAGGGAGTACCAGTACCAGATCAATGTGGAGCTATATACAGGGAGTACCAGTACCAGATCTATGTGGAGCTATATACAGGGAGTACCAGTACCAGATCTATGTGGAGCTATATACAGGGAGTACCAGATCTATGTTGAGCTATATACAGGGAGTACCAGTACCAGATCAATGTGGAGCTATATATAGGGAGTACCAGATCTATGTGGAGCTATATACAGGGAGTACCAGTACCAGATCAATGTGGAGCTATATACAGGGAGTACCAGATCTATGTGGAGCTATATATAGAGAGTACCAGTACCAGATCTATGTGGAGCTATATACAGGAAGTACCAGTACCAGATCTATGTGGAGCTATAGACAGGGAGTACCAGATCTATGTGGTGCTATATACAGGGAGTACCAGTACCAGATCTATGTGGAGCTATATACAGAGAGTACCAGTACCAGATCTATGTGGAGCTATATACAGGAAGTACCAGTACCAGATCTATGTGGAGCTATATACAGGGAGTACCAGATCTATGTGGAGCTATATACAGGAAGTACCAGTACCAGATCTATGTGGAGCTATAGACAGGGAGTACCAGATCTATGTGTAGCTATATACAGGGAGTACCAGTACCAGATCTTTGTGGAGCTATATACAGGGAGTACCAGTACCAGATCTATGTGGAGCTATATACAGGGAGTACCAGTACCAGATCAATGTGGAGCTATATACAGGGAGTACCAGTACCAGATCAATGTGGAGCTATATACAGGGAGTACCAGTACCAGATCAATGTGGAGCTATATACAGAGAGTACCAGTACCAGATCTATGTGGAGCTATATACAGAGAGTACCAGTACCAGATCTATGTGGAGCTATATACAGGGAGTACCAGTACCAGATCAATGTGGAGCTATATACAGGGAGTACCAGATCTATGTGGAGTTATATACAGGGAGTACCAGTACCAGATCTATGTGGAGCTATATACAGGGAGTACCAGTACCAGATCAATGTGGAGCTATATACAGGGAGTACCAGTACCAGATCAATGTGGAGCTATACACAGGGAGTACCAGTACCAGATCAATGTGGAGCTATATACAGGGAGTACCAGTACCATATCTATGTGGAGCTATATACAGAGAGTACCAGTACCAGATCTATGTGGAGCTATATACAGAGAGTACCAGTACCAGATCTATGTGGAGCTATATACAGGGAGTACCAGTACCAGATCAATGTGGAGCTATATACAGGGAGTACCAGTACCAGATCAATGTGCAGGGGTACGAGGTATTTGAGCTAGATATGTACATAAAGGCAGGGTGAAGTGACTAGGCATCAGGATAGATAATAATAAGAGTAAGAATAAAGAACAGAGTAACAGCATACAAAACATTAGGATCACCTGCTCTGACCAGGTGAATCCAGTTGAAAGCTATGATCCCTCCACTTCAATCAGTGTAGATGAAGAGGAGGAGACCAGTTAAAGAAGGATTTTTAAGCATTGAGACATGGATTGTTTATGTGTGACATTCAGAGGGAGAATGGGCAAGAAAAAAAATATTGAAGTGCCTTTGATGGGTATGGTAGTAGGTGCCAGGTGCACTGGTTTGAGTGTGTCCAGAACTGCAATGCTGCTGGGGTTTTCACACTCAACAGTTTCCTGTGTGTCTCAAGAATGGCCCACCACCCAAAGGACATCCAGACAACTTGACACAACTGTGGGAAGCATTGGAGTCTACATGGGCCTGCATCCCTGTGGAACGCTTTCGACATCTTGTACATTCCATGCCCCGGTGAATTGAGGCGGTTTTGAGGGCAAAGGGGGGGGGACTCAATGTTATGAAGGTGTTCCTAATGCTTTGTAAACTTTGCGTATGATGAGTTTAAAAGTGTGCGTGTGTATTTATGTTGTGTCGGTATGTGTGTGTGTGTATGTGAGTGTGTGTGTGTTTTGTGTGAGAGGGTCAATGTAGTGTGTGTGTCTGTATATATATACAGTGCCTTGCGAAAGTATTCGGCCCCCTTGAACTTTGCGACCTTTTTCCACATTTCAGGCTTCAAACATAAAGATATAAAACTGTATTGTTTTGTGAAGAATCAACAACAAGTGGGACACAATCATGAAGTGGAACGACATTTATTGGATATTTCAAACTGTTTTAACAAATCAAAAACTGAAAAATTGGGCGTGCAAAATTATTCAACCCCCTTAAGTTAATACTTTGTAGCGCCACCTTTTGCTGCGATTACAGCTGTAAGTCGCTTGGGGTATGTCTCTATCAGTTTTGCACATCGAGAGACTGACATTTTTTCCCATTCCTCCTTGCAAAACAGCTCGAGCTCAGTTAGGTTGGATGGAGAGCATTTGTGAACAGCAGTTTTCAGTTCTTTCCACAGATTCTCGATTGGATTCAGGTCTGGACTTTGACTTGGCCATTCTAACACCTGGATATGTTTATTTTTGAACCATTCCATTGTAGATTTTGCAATGCACCTTTTGCATTGTTGCCAAAAAGGTCAATTTTGGTTTCATCTGACCAGAGCACCTTCTTCCACATGTTTGGTGTGTCTCCCAGGTGGCTTGTGGCAAACTTTAAACAACACTTTTTATGGATATCTTTAAGAAATGGCTTTCTTCTTGCCGCTCTTCCATAAAGGCCAGATTTGTGCAATATACGACTTATTGTTGTCCTATGGACAGAGTCTCCCACCTCAGCTGTAGATCTCTGCAGTTCATCCAGAGTGATCATGGGCCTCTTGGCTGCATCTCTGATCAGTCTTCTCCTTGTATGAGCTGAAAGTTTAGAGGGACGGCCAGGTCTTGGTAGATTTGCAGTGGTCTGATACTCCTTCCATTTCAATATTATCGCTTGCACAGTGCTCCTTGGGATGTTTAAAGCTTGGGAAATATTTTTGTATCCAAATCCGGCTTTAAACTTCTTCACAGCAGTATCTCGGACCTGCCTGGTGTGTTCCTTGTTCTTCATGATGCTCTCTGCGCTTTTAACGGACCTCTGAGACTATCACAGTGCAGGTGCATTTATACGGAGACTTGATTACACACAGGAGGATTGTATTTATCATCATTAGTCATTTAGGTCAACATTGGATCATTCAGAGATCCTCACTGAACTTCTGGAGAGAGTTTGCTGCCCTGAAAGTAAAGGGGCTGAATAATTTTGCACGCCCAATTTTTCAGTTTTTGATTTGTTAAAAAAGTTTGAAATATCCAATAAATGTCGTTCCACTTCATGATTGTGTCCCACTTGTTGTTGATTCTTCACAAAAAAATACAGTTTTATATCTTTATGTTTGAAGCCTGAAATGTGGCAAAAGGTCGCAAAGTTCAAGGGGGCCGAATACTTTCGCAAGGCACTGTATATAGTCTTGTGAGTGTGCATAGAGGCAGCACAAGATGGGGTCAGTGAAAAGAGTCTGGGTAACCATTTAATTAACTATTTAGCAGTCTTATGGCTTGGGGGTAAAAGCTGTCTCGAAGCCTGTTGGCCGATGCGTCGGTACCGTTTGCCGGACGGTAGCAGAGAGTACAGTCTATGGCTACCCTTTAGTGAGTATACATTTCAGTACTTGGCTTTGATGAAGTTGGAAAAACGCAGGTTCTGACAAATGTCCCACTTCCTCAGGTGCAGTGCCACAACCAGACTGGTTACTGCTGGTGCTCTACTCCAGATGGGAAACCTGTCAGTGGGACCTCTGTCCTGCACCTCAGACCCAACTGCACAGGTGAGACAAGAGTTTAGACCCAAACGGCCAGCGGGAAATAGTTGTGAATTAGCATCTATCAAGCCACCCATTAAACAGATCTTCACCCAGCCCTCTTTGTAGTATGTTGTGTTGTGCCATGAGTCATTTGTCTGAAATTACACAGATGACTGATCTGGAGTCAGCCCAAAGAGGTGAGAATTCACCTGACTGACACGCATAAGTACTGTACTGTATATCAATCAATAGTGCTCCACTGACACTAATATAAAGACTCACTCAAACACTGCCACACACGTATCTACTCTGGTACAGGCTTTTATCACAGTCACTTTGGTCCTTGAAAAGTTCTTGTCTCTGTGGACACAGGTGAGGGTGGTCCCTCCCGGCCCACCGCCGACCCTAGCAGGACCAAGTCTGTAGCAGGTGAGAGGAGTGGACTTGGAGAATAACCGTTGAACATGCTTTTAAGTCTAGCACTAGGCTTAATCTGTCTCTGGGAAACCGTCCCGTAATGATGGACATTTTCAGAATGATACCACCATATTGTTTGTTTACACTAATATCACTATATTTCCTGTACAGGAATCACCGCTCCTCCGCTCTGGGTGACCATCCGGTTGAACTCTGACCCCAAAGGGAATCGTTCTGTAAAACGCCCTACAGGTAAGGAGTTTTTCTTTTTATGAGCTTTCATAGCTATCACTTCTGTGAGATAATGATTAGTGTGTGTGCGTACATTCGTGCTTCCACAGACAGTCCTCAGACGTGTGAGAGGGAGAGAGCAGCGTTGATGGCCAAGGTGCATGTTCTGTGGCAGGAGGAGCGCTTCATCCCAAAATGCAGTGCAGACGGGCGCTACAGCCCCATCCAGTGCCACGTCACCACGGGGTACTGCTGGTGTGTCCGGGTAGACACAGGACGGCCTCTACCAGGCACCTCTGCCAGGTATGGCCTCGAACAAGGCACCTAGTGGATAGAGAAATGTGGCTAACGCTTTATTTTACAGCCTGATAATTACCAGGTAGTTACATAGGAATGACTTGTACCAGTTTAACTTGGCATAACAATAAAGTTTAACTAAATGCATACTACACTCCCATGACACGCACAGTCCGCTATCAGAACTCTCCCATTCCACACTTTACTAAACTGATCAATGCACCCCATGTAGCCCAGGAGCCTAAGAAATGCCTACCGAAGAACTCAAACACGGAGTATACAAAACATTAAGAATACCTGCTCTTTCCATGACATAGACTGTCCAAATCAAATTGTATTGGTCACATACAGGTGTTTAGCAGATGTTATTGCGGGTGTAGTGAAATGCTTGTGTTTCTAGCTCTGACAGTGCAGTAATATCTAACAAGTAATATCTAACCATTTCACAACATATGCCCGATACACACAAATCTAAGTAACGAATGGAATTAAGAATGTATAAATATATAGACGAGCAATGTCAGAGCGGCGTAGACTAAGATACAGTAGAATAGAATACAGTATATACATATCAAATCAAACTTTATTTGCCACGTGCGCCAAATACAACGAGTGTAGACTTTACCGTGAAATGCTTACTGACAAGCCCTTAACCAACAGTGTAGACCTTACCGTGAAATGCTTACTTACAAGCCCTTAACCAACAGTGTAGACCTTACCGTGAAATGCTTACTTACAATCCCTTAACCAACAGTGTAGACCTTACCGTGAAATGCTTACTTACAAGCCCTTAACCAACAGTGTAGACTTTACCGTGAAATGCTTACTTACAAGCCCTTAACCAACAGTGTAGACTTTACCGTGAAATGCTTACTTACAAGCCCTTAACCAACAGTGTAGACTTTACCGTGAAATCTTACTTACAAGCCCTTAACCAACAGTGTAGACTTTACCGTGAAATGCTTACTGACAAGCCCTTAACCATCAGTGTAGACTTTACCGTGAAATGCTTACTGACAAGCCCTTAACCAACAGTGTAGACTTTACCGTGAAATGCTTACTTACAATCCCTTAACCAACAGTGTAGACTTTACCGTGAAATGCTTACTGACAAGCCCTTAACCAACAGTGTAGACTTTACCGTGAAATGCTTACTTACAAGCCCTTAACCAACAGTGTAGACTTTACCGTGAAATGCTTACTTACAAGCCCTTAACCAACAGTGTAGACTTTACCGTGAAATCTTACTTACAAGCCCTTAACCAACAGTGTAGACTTTACCGTGAAATGCTTACTGACAAGCCCTTAACCAACAGTGTAGACTTTACCGTGAAATGCTTACTGACAAGCCCTTAACCAACAGTGTAGACTTTACCGTGAAATGCTTACTTACAAGCCCTTAAACAGCAGTGTAGACTACCGTGAAATGCTTACTGACAAGCCCTTAACCAACAGTGTAGACTTTACCGTGAAATGCTTACTGACAAGCCCTTAACCAACAGTGTAGACTTTACCGTGAAATGCTTACTGACAAGCCCTTAACCAACAGTGTAGACTTTACCGTGAAATGCTTACTTACAAGCCCTTAACCAACAGTGTAGACTTTACCGTGAAATGCTTATTGACAAGCCCTTAACTAACAGTGTAGACTTTACCGTGAAATGCTTACTGACAAGCCCTTAACCAACAGTGTAGACTTTACCGTGAAATGCTTACTTACAAGCCCTTAACCAACAGTGTAGACTTTACCGTGAAATGCTTACTGACAAGCCCTTAACCAACAGTGTAGACTTTACCGTGAAATGCTTACTTACAAGCCCTTAACCAGCAGTGTAGACTACCGTGAAATGCTTACTGACAAGCCCTTAACCAACAGTGTAGACTTTACCGTGAAATGCTTACTGACAAGCCCTTAACCAACAGTGTAGACTTTACCGTGAAATGCTTACTTACAAGCCCTTAACCAACAGTGTAGACTTTACCGTGAAATGCTTACTGACAAGCCCTTAACCAACAGTGTAGACTTTACCGTGAAATGCTTACTGACAAGCCCTTAACCAACAGTGTAGACTTTACCGTGAAATGCTTACTTACAAGCCCTTAACCAACAGTGTAGACTTTACCGTGAAATGCTTACTGACAAGCCCTTAACCAGCAGTGTAGACTTTACCGTGAAATGCTTACTTACAAGCCCTTAACCAACAGTGTAGACTTTACCGTGAAATGCTTACTGACAAGCCCTTAACCAACAGTGTAGACTTTACTGTGAAATGCTTACTTACAAGCCCTTAACCAACAGTGTAGACTTTACTGTGAAATGCTTACTGACAAGCCCTTAACCAACAGTGTAGACTTTACCGTGAAATGCTTACTTACAAGCCCTTAACCAACAGTGTAGACTTTACTGTGAAATGCTTACTGACAAGCCCTTAACCAGCAGTGTAGACTTTACTGTGAAATGCTTACTGACAAGCCCTTAACCAACAGTGTAGACTTTACTGTGAAATGCTTACTTACAAGCCCTTAACCAACAGTGTAGACTTTACTGTGAAATGCTTACTTACAAGCCCTTAACCAACAGTGTAGACTTTACTGTGAAATGCTTACTGACAAGCCCTTAACCAACAGTGTAGACTTTACCGTGAAATCTTACTTACAAGCCCTTAACCAACAGTGTAGACTTTACCGTGAAATGCTTACTGACAAGCCCTTAACCAACAGTGTAGACCTTACCGTGAAATGCTTACTGACAAGCCCTTAACCAACAGTGTAGACTTTACCGTGAAATGCTTACTGACAAGCCCTTAACCAACAGTGTAGACTTTACCGTGAAATGCTTACTTACAAGCCCTTAACCAACAGTGTAGACTTTACCGTGAAATGCTTACTGACAAGCCCTTAACCAGCAGTGTAGACTTTACCGTGAAATGCTTACTTACAAGCCCTTAACCAGCAGTGTAGACTACCGTGAAATGCTTACTGACAAGCCCTTAACCAACAGTGTAGACTTTACCGTGAAATGCTTACTGACAAGCCCTTAACCAACAGTGTAGACTTTACCGTGAAATGCTTACTGACAAGCCCTTAACCAACAGTGTAGACTTTACCGTGAAATGCTTACTTACAAGCCCTTAACCAACAGTGTAGACTTTACCGTGAAATGCTTATTGACAAGCCCTTAACTAACAGTGTAGACTTTACCGTGAAATGCTTACTGACAAGCCCTTAACCAACAGTGTAGACTTTACCGTGAAATGCTTACTTACAAGCCCTTAACCAACAGTGTAGACTTTACCGTGAAATGCTTACTGACAAGCCCTTAACCAACAGTGTAGACTTTACCGTGAAATGCTTACTTACAAGCCCTTAACCAGCAGTGTAGACTACCGTGAAATGCTTACTGACAAGCCCTTAACCAACAGTGTAGACTTTACCGTGAAATGCTTACTGACAAGCCCTTAACCAACAGTGTAGACTTTACCGTGAAATGCTTACTTACAAGCCCTTAACCAACAGTGTAGACTTTACCGTGAAATGCTTACTGACAAGCCCTTAACCAACAGTGTAGACTTTACCGTGAAATGCTTACTGACAAGCCCTTAACCAACAGTGTAGACTTTACCGTGAAATGCTTACTTACAAGCCCTTAACCAACAGTGTAGACTTTACCGTGAAATGCTTACTGACAAGCCCTTAACCAGCAGTGTAGACTTTACCGTGAAATGCTTACTTACAAGCCCTTAACCAACAGTGTAGACTTTACCGTGAAATGCTTACTGACAAGCCCTTAACCAGCAGTGTAGACTTTACCGTGAAATGCTTACTTACAAGCCCTTAACCAGCAGTGTAGACTACCGTGAAATGCTTACTGACAAGCCCTTAACCAACAGTGTAGACTTTACCGTGAAATGCTTACTGACAAGCCCTTAACCAACAGTGTAGACTTTACCGTGAAATGCTTACTGACAAGCCCTTAACCAACAGTGTAGACTTTACCGTGAAATGCTTACTTACAAGCCCTTAACCAACAGTGTAGACTTTACCGTGAAATGCTTATTGACAAGCCCTTAACTAACAGTGTAGACTTTACCGTGAAATGCTTACTGACAAGCCCTTAACCAACAGTGTAGACTTTACCGTGAAATGCTTACTTACAAGCCCTTAACCAACAGTGTAGACTTTACCGTGAAATGCTTACTGACAAGCCCTTAACCAACAGTGTAGACTTTACCGTGAAATGCTTACTTACAAGCCCTTAACCAGCAGTGTAGACTACCGTGAAATGCTTACTGACAAGCCCTTAACCAACAGTGTAGACTTTACCGTGAAATGCTTACTGACAAGCCCTTAACCAACAGTGTAGACTTTACCGTGAAATGCTTACTTACAAGCCCTTAACCAACAGTGTAGACTTTACCGTGAAATGCTTACTGACAAGCCCTTAACCAACAGTGTAGACTTTACCGTGAAATGCTTACTGACAAGCCCTTAACCAACAGTGTAGACTTTACCGTGAAATGCTTACTTACAAGCCCTTAACCAACAGTGTAGACTTTACCGTGAAATGCTTACTGACAAGCCCTTAACCAGCAGTGTAGACTTTACCGTGAAATGCTTACTTACAAGCCCTTAACCAACAGTGTAGACTTTACCGTGAAATGCTTACTGACAAGCCCTTAACCAACAGTGTAGACTTTACTGTGAAATGCTTACTTACAAGCCCTTAACCAACAGTGTAGACTTTACTGTGAAATGCTTACTGACAAGCCCTTAACCAACAGTGTAGACTTTACCGTGAAATGCTTACTTACAAGCCCTTAACCAACAGTGTAGACTTTACTGTGAAATGCTTACTGACAAGCCCTTAACCAGCAGTGTAGACTTTACTGTGAAATGCTTACTGACAAGCCCTTAACCAACAGTGTAGACTTTACTGTGAAATGCTTACTTACAAGCCCTTAACCAACAGTGTAGACTTTACTGTGAAATGCTTACTTACAAGCCCTTAACCAACAGTGTAGACTTTACTGTGAAATGCTTACTGACAAGCCCTTAACCAACAGTGTAGACTTTACCGTGAAATCTTACTTACAAGCCCTTAACCAACAGTGTAGACTTTACCGTGAAATGCTTACTGACAAGCCCTTAACCAACAGTGTAGACCTTACCGTGAAATGCTTACTGACAAGCCCTTAACCAACAGTGTAGACTTTACCGTGAAATGCTTACTGACAAGCCCTTAACCAACAGTGTAGACTTTACCGTGAAATGCTTACTTACAAGCCCTTAACCAACAGTGTAGACTTTACCGTGAAATGCTTACTGACAAGCCCTTAACCAGCAGTGTAGACTTTACCGTGAAATGCTTACTTACAAGCCCTTAACCAACAGTGTAGACTTTACTGTGAAATGCTTACTGACAAGCCCTTAACCAACAGTGTAGACTTTACCGTGAAATGCTTACTGACAAGCCCTTAACCAACAGTGTAGACTTTACTGTGAAATGCTTACTTACAAGCCCTTAACCAACAGTGTAGACTTTACTGTGAAATGCTTACTGACAAGCCCTTAACCAACAGTGTAGACTTTACCGTGAAATGCTTACTTACAAGCCCTTAACCAACAGTGTAGACTTTACTGTGAAATGCTTACTGACAAGCCCTTAACCAACAGTGTAGACTTTACTGTGAAATGCTTACTGACAAGCCCTTAACCAACAGTGTAGACTTTACTGTGAAATGCTTACTTACAAGCCCTTAACCAACAGTGTAGACTTTACTGTGAAATTCTTACTTACAAGCCCTTAACCAACAGTGTAGACTTTACTGTGAAATGCTTACTGACAAGCCCTTAACCAACAGTGTAGACTTTACCGTGAAATCTTACTTACAAGCCCTTAACCAACAGTGTAGACTTTACCGTGAAATGCTTACTGACAAGCCCTTAACCAACAGTGTAGACCTTACCGTGAAATGCTTACTGACAAGCCCTTAACCAACAGTGTAGACTTTACCGTGAAATGCTTACTGACAAGCCCTTAACCAACAGTGTAGACTTTACCGTGAAATGCTTACTTACAAGCCCTTAACCAGCAGTGTAGACTTTACCGTGAAATGCTTACTGACAAGCCCTTAACCAACAGTGTAGACTTTACCGTGAAATGCTTACTGACAAGCCCTTAACCAACAGTGTAGACTTTACCGTGAAATGCTTACTGACAAGCCCTTAACCAACAGTGTAGACTTTACCGTGAAATGCTTACTGACAAGCCCTTAACCAACAGTGTAGACTTTACCGTGAAATGCTTACTGACAAGCCCTTAACCAGCAGTGTAGACTTTACCGTGAAATGCTTACTTACAAGCCCTTAACCAACAGTGTAGACTTTACTGTGAAATGCTTACTGACAAGCCCTTAACCAACAGTGTAGACTTTACCGTGAAATGCTTACTGACAAGCCCTTAACCAACAGTGTAGACTTTACCGTGAAATGCTTACTGACAAGCCCTTAACCAGCAGTGTAGACTTTACTGTGAAATGCTTACTGACAAGCCCTTAACCAGCAGTGTAGACTTTACCGTGAAATGCTTACTGACAAGCCCTTAACCAACAGTGTAGACTTTACTGTGAAATGCTTACTTACAAGCCCTTAACCAACAGTGTAGACTTTACTGTGAAATGCTTACTTACAAGCCCTTAACCAACAGTGTAGACTTTACTGTGAAATGCTTACTGACAAGCCCTTAACCAACAGTGTAGACTTTACCGTGAAATCTTACTTACAAGCCCTTAACCAACAGTGTAGACTTTACCGTGAAATGCTTACTGACAAGCCCTTAACCAACAGTGTAGACCTTACCGTGAAATGCTTACTGACAAGCCCTTAACCAACAGTGTAGACTTTACCGTGAAATTCTTACTTACAAGCCCTTAACCAACAGTGTAGACTTTACTGTGAAATGCTTACTGACAAGCCCTTAACCAACAGTGTAGACTTTACCGTGAAATCTTACTTACAAGCCCTTAACCAACAGTGTAGACTTTACCGTGAAATGCTTACTGACAAGCCCTTAACCAACAGTGTAGACCTTACCGTGAAATGCTTACTGACAAGCCCTTAACCAACAGTGTAGACTTTACCGTGAAATGCTTACTGACAAGCCCTTAACCAACAGTGTAGACTTTACTGTGAAATGCTTACTTACAAGCCCTTAACCAACAGTGTAGACTTTACTGTGAAATGCTTACTGACAAGCCCTTAACCAACAGTGTAGACTTTACCGTGAAATGCTTACTTACAAGCCCTTAACCAACAGTGTAGACTTTACTGTGAAATGCTTACTGACAAGCCCTTAACCAACAGTGTAGACTTTACTGTGAAATGCTTACTGACAAGCCCTTAACCAACAGTGTAGACTTTACTGTGAAATGCTTACTTACAAGCCCTTAACCAACAGTGTAGACTTTACTGTGAAATTCTTACTTACAAGCCCTTAACCAACAGTGTAGACTTTACTGTGAAATGCTTACTGACAAGCCCTTAACCAACAGTGTAGACTTTACCGTGAAATCTTACTTACAAGCCCTTAACCAACAGTGTAGACTTTACCGTGAAATGCTTACTGACAAGCCCTTAACCAACAGTGTAGACCTTACCGTGAAATGCTTACTGACAAGCCCTTAACCAACAGTGTAGACTTTACCGTGAAATGCTTACTGACAAGCCCTTAACCAACAGTGTAGACTTTACCGTGAAATGCTTACTTACAAGCCCTTAACCAGCAGTGTAGACTTTACCGTGAAATGCTTACTGACAAGCCCTTAACCAACAGTGTAGACTTTACCGTGAAATGCTTACTGACAAGCCCTTAACCAACAGTGTAGACTTTACCGTGAAATGCTTACTGACAAGCCCTTAACCAACAGTGTAGACTTTACCGTGAAATGCTTACTGACAAGCCCTTAACCAACAGTGTAGACTTTACCGTGAAATGCTTACTGACAAGCCCTTAACCAGCAGTGTAGACTTTACCGTGAAATGCTTACTTACAAGCCCTTAACCAACAGTGTAGACTTTACTGTGAAATGCTTACTGACAAGCCCTTAACCAACAGTGTAGACTTTACCGTGAAATGCTTACTGACAAGCCCTTAACCAACAGTGTAGACTTTACCGTGAAATGCTTACTGACAAGCCCTTAACCAGCAGTGTAGACTTTACTGTGAAATGCTTACTGACAAGCCCTTAACCAGCAGTGTAGACTTTACCGTGAAATGCTTACTGACAAGCCCTTAACCAACAGTGTAGACTTTACTGTGAAATGCTTACTTACAAGCCCTTAACCAACAGTGTAGACTTTACTGTGAAATGCTTACTTACAAGCCCTTAACCAACAGTGTAGACTTTACTGTGAAATGCTTACTGACAAGCCCTTAACCAACAGTGTAGACTTTACCGTGAAATCTTACTTACAAGCCCTTAACCAACAGTGTAGACTTTACCGTGAAATGCTTACTGACAAGCCCTTAACCAACAGTGTAGACCTTACCGTGAAATGCTTACTGACAAGCCCTTAACCAACAGTGTAGACTTTACCGTGAAATGCTTACTGACAAGCCCTTAACCAACAGTGTAGACTTTACCGTGAAATGCTTACTTACAAGCCCTTAACCAGCAGTGTAGACTTTACCGTGAAATGCTTACTGACAAGCCCTTAACCAACAGTGTAGACTTTACCGTGAAATGCTTACTGACAAGCCCTTAACCAACAGTGTAGACTTTACCGTGAAATGCTTACTGACAAGCCCTTAACCAACAGTGTAGACTTTACCGTGAAATGCTTACTGACAAGCCCTTAACCAGCAGTGTAGACTTTACCGTGAAATGCTTACTTACAAGCCCTTAACCAACAGTGTAGACTTTACTGTGAAATGCTTACTGACAAGCCCTTAACCAACAGTGTAGACTTTACCGTGAAATGCTTACTGACAAGCCCTTAACCAACAGTGTAGACTTTACCGTGAAATGCTTACTTACAAGCCCTTAACCAACAGTGTAGACTTTACTGTGAAATGCTTACTGACAAGCCCTTAACCAGCAGTGTAGACTTTACCGTGAAATGCTTACTGACAAGCCCTTAACCAACAGTGTAGACTTTACTGTGAAATGCTTACTTACAAGCCCTTAACCAACAGTGTAGACTTTACTGTGAAATGCTTACTTACAAGCCCTTAACCAACAGTGTAGACTTTACTGTGAAATGCTTACTGACAAGCCCTTAACCAACAGTGTAGACTTTACTGTGAAATGCTTACTGACAAGCCCTTAACCAACAGTGTAGACTTTACTGTGAAATGCTTACTTACAAGCCCTTAACCAACAGTGTAGACTTTACTGTGAAATGCTTACTTACAAGCCCTTAACCAACAGTGTAGACTTTACTGTGAAATGCTTACTGACAAGCCCTTAACCAACAGTGTAGACTTTACTGTGAAATGCTTACTGACAAGCCCTTAACCAACAGTGTAGACTTTACCGTGAAATGCTTACTGACAAGCCCTTAACCAACAGTGTAGACTTTACCGTGAAATGCTTACTGACAAGCCCTTAACCAGCAGTGTAGACTTTACCGTGAAATGCTTACTTACAAGCCCTTAACCAACAGTGTAGACTTTACTGTGAAATGCTTACTGACAAGCCCTTAACCAACAGTGTAGACTTTACCGTGAAATGCTTACTGACAAGCCCTTAACCAACAGTGTAGACTTTACCGTGAAATGCTTACTGACAAGCCCTTAACCAACAGTGTAGACTTTACCGTGAAATGCTTACTGACAAGCCCTTAACCAGCAGTGTAGACTTTACTGTGAAATGCTTACTGACAAGCCCTTAACCAGCAGTGTAGACTTTACCGTGAAATGCTTACTGACAAGCCCTTAACCAACAGTGTAGACTTTACTGTGAAATGCTTACTTACAAGCCCTTAACCAACAGTGTAGACTTTACTGTGAAATGCTTACTTACAAGCCCTTAACCAACAGTGTAGACTTTACTGTGAAATGCTTACTGACAAGCCCTTAACCAACAGTGTAGACTTTACCGTGAAATGCTTACTGACAAGCCCTTAACCAACAGTGTAGACTTTACCGTGAAATGCTTACTTACAAGCCCTTAACCAACAGTGTAGACTTTACTGTGAAATGCTTACTGACAAGCCCTTAACCAACAGTGTAGACTTTACCGTGAAATGCTTACTGACAAGCCCTTAACCAACAGTGTAGACTTTACCGTGAAATGCTTACTTACAAGCCCTTAACCAACAGTGTAGACTTTACCGTGAAATGCTTACTGACAAGCCCTTAACCAACAGTGTAGACTTTACCGTGAAATGCTTACTGACAAGCCCTTAACCAACAGTGTAGACTTTACCGTGAAATGCTTACTTACAAGCCCTTAACCAACAGTGTAGACTTTACCGTGAAATGCTTACTGACAAGCCCTTAACCAGCAGTGTAGACTTTACCGTGAAATGCTTACTTACAAGCCCTTAACCAACAGTGTAGACTTTACCGTGAAATGCTTACTGACAAGCCCTTAACCAACAGTGTAGACTTTACTGTGAAATGCTTACTTACAAGCCCTTAACCAACAGTGTAGACTTTACTGTGAAATGCTTACTTACAAGCCCTTAACCAACAGTGTAGACTTTACTGTGAAATGCTTACTGACAAGCCCTTAACCAACAGTGTAGACTTTACCGTGAAATCTTACTTACAAGCCCTTAACCAACAGTGTAGACTTTACCGTGAAATGCTTACTGACAAGCCCTTAACCAACAGTGTAGACCTTACCGTGAAATGCTTACTGACAAGCCCTTAACCAACAGTGTAGACTTTACCGTGAAATGCTTACTTACAAGCCCTTAACCAGCAGTGTAGACTTTACCGTGAAATGCTTACTGACAAGCCCTTAACCAACAGTGTAGACTTTACCGTGAAATGCTTACTGACAAGCCCTTAACCAACAGTGTAGACTTTACCGTGAAATGCTTACTTACACGCCCTTAACCAACAGTGTAGACTTTACCGTGAAATGCTTACTGACAAGCCCTTAACCAACAGTGTAGACTTTACCGTGAAATGCTTACTTACAAGCCCTTAACCAACAGTGTAGACTTTACCGTGAAATGCTTACTTACAAGCCCTTAACCAACAGTGCAGTTCAAGAAGAAGAAAATATTTACCAAATAAACTAAAGTAAAAAGTAATAATTAAAAGTAACACAATAACAATAACGAGGCTATATACAGGGGACACCGATACCGAGTGTGCAGGGGTACAGGCTAGTTGAGGTAATCTGTACATGTAGGTGGGGGCGAAGTAACTATGCATGGGTAACAAACAAACAGTGAGTAGCAGCAATGTACAAGAAGAGGAGGGGGTGGGGTGTCAATGTACATTTTCATGAATTGTTCAGCAGTCTAATGGCTTGGGGGTAGAAGCTGTTGAGGAGCCTTTTGGTCCTAGACTTGGCGCTCCGGTACCGCTTGCCGTGCGGTAGCAGAGAAAACAGTCTATGGCTTGGGTCACTGGAATCTCTGACAATTTTATGGGCTTTCCTATGACACCGCTGAGTTGAGTAATGCAAGATATGTAAACATTATTAAAGTGACTAGTGTTCCATGTATTATAGTGGCCAGTGATTTCATGTCTATGTATATAGGGCAACAGCCTCTAATGTGTTAGTGATGGCTATTTAACAGTCTGATCGACTTAGAATAGAAGCTGTTTTTCAGTCTCTCGGTCCCAGCTTTGATGCACCTGTACTGACCTCGCCTTCTGGATGATAGCGGGGTGAACAGGCAGTGGCTCGGGTGGTTGATGTCCTTGATGATCTTTTTGGCCTTCCTTTGACATCGGGTGCTGTAGGTGTCCTGGAGGGCGGGTAGTTTGCCCCCGGTGATGCGTTGGGCAGACTGCAAACACTCTCTGGAGAGCCCTGCGGTTGCAGGCGGTGCAGTTTCTGTACCAGGGGGAGGAGGGAGGAAGGTGGGGGGGGGGTCCCAACTCAATACTAGGAAGGTGTTCCTAATGTTATGTATACTCAGTGTATACTGTATATTGTATATTTTAACATTGTATTATTTTTAAAGTGTTGTGCTAGTTTAGGATTTTACCATTCCATACTAAAGTATTGATCGTGCAAAGCTATGGTTTTATTGATGACGTTTAATATCCTGGTTCCATAACATTATTTAATGGGCATTTCCATCCATTTTCACTGTATTTTCCCTTAGCTTCATATACTTATCTGGCTAACAATGCCACTGACACCCTTGTGAGCAAAATTGGTTGAAGACGTCTTTTCAAAGTCATCTCAACCAAAAAATACGTATACTCATAGGGTATTTGTGTTTTATTTAACTAGGCAAGTCAGTTAAGAACAAATTCTTATTTACAATGACAGCCTAGGAACAGTGGGTTAACTGCCTTGTTCAGGGGCAGAACGACAGATTTTTACCTTGTCAGCTCGGGGATTCGATCTAGCAACCTTTCGGTTACCGGCACAACGCTCTAACCGCAAGGCTACCTGCCACCCCAAATAGTGTATAGTGTAGCCTCTACTGCATCTCCTCCTGTCCATGGTGAATAGTAACAGAGATGATAACAAATGGCAAAAGGGAACAAACCATTGGGTAAATGCATTGTGATGTATGATCACAATGATTAAATGGTTGGAGAGGAGTCTATGAGTTTCGGCTGGAGATCATTCCCATGGATGTTGTTGCCCCCTTCAGGAACCGGCTGCCAGACTGCAGCCTGGAGGAGCCCCACGGCAGTCAGCCTGACAGGAGCTACGGAGACAGATCTCTACCAGGTCAGATCAGCAAACTGCACTGCACTATACCTGGATAGATCAACAAGGATCTTTCTCGTTTTTACTAGCCTGGTCCCAGATCAGTTTGCTCTTTCTGACAACTCCTTTGGTTATTGTCACTCCTATGGCCATTGGCAGACATCACAGACTGATCTAGGACCAGACTAACACTGTACATCTGATTGGTACTTTCTATGCTGAATACTGTGGGTACTGTGTCCTTGAGCTGTGGCGAATGCAACGTGGACTCTTGTCTAGATTACATCATAGCGGGTAGGCGTATCTCATTTTGTCAAGAGTCACAACTTAAATTGACCCCGTTGCCTTGCCTTAATACTCTCTCTCTGTTCCCAGGGTGCCCTGGGGCCCAGAAGAAAGAGTTCCTGCAGAGTCTGTTGAGAGCTCTGCAGCTGGAGGTTGAACAGTCTGGAATACTCAGCCCTCACAGGTCAGTCTGCATACCACTCTATTCATACTAAACACTAATATAAACACAATATGTAAAGTGTTGGTCCCATGTTTCATGAGCTGAAATATTAGATCCCAGAAATGTTCCGTATGCACACAGATATAATTTCTCTCAAATTTTGTGCAAAAATGTGTTTACATTCCTGTTAGTGAGCATTTCCTCTTTGCCAAGATAATCCATCCACCTGACAGGTGTGGCATATCAAGAATCTGATTGAACAGTATGATCATTACACAGGTGCACCTTGTGCTGGGGACAACAAAAGGCCACTCTAAAATGTGCAGTTTTGTCACATAATACAATGCCACAGATGTTTTGAGAAATTGTGCAATTGACATGCTGACTGCAGGAACGTCCACCAGAGCTGTGGCCAGAGAATTTAATGTTAATTTCCCTACCATAAGCCACCTCCAACATCGTTTTAGAGAATTTGACAGTACGTCCACCTGGTCTCACAACCGCAGACCACGTGTAACCACGTGTAACCACGTGTAACCACGCCAGCCCAGGACCTCCACATCCGGCTTCTTGGATGTGGGATCATCTAAGATCAGCCACCCGGACAGCTGATGAAACTGAAGAGTATTTTGATCTGTAATAAAGCCCTTTTGCGGGGAAAAACTAATTCATGTTAAATCTATGGATTTCACCCCTGCCCAGTCATGTGAAATCCATAGATTAGTGCCTAATTAATGTATTTAAATTGACAGATTTCCTTATATGAACTATTACACAGTAAAATCTTTGAAATTGTTGCATGTTGTGTTTATGTTTTTTGTTCAGTATAATTAAACCCACAGGACTTCCCCTACCACCTGTTTATATCTTCACTCCATCCCTCTCTTTCTCACTACAGGCCAGTCTGCATACCACTCTATTAAACCCCACGGACCTACTCACCCCATCTATCTCTCCAGTTCATCCCTCTCTTTCTCACGCTTACATCTCTCCTCCCTCTCGTGGCCACTTAAATGCTCCGTACCTCTTTTCCTTTCTCTCTGTCTGTCCGTTTTTCACTCAGTTAATTTATACACACAACTCTCTCCTTCACTCAACCTCTTCTGTTTTACATATCTGCCCATCTGTAATTCCCTGTTTCTCTCACCCCGCTCTCTCCAAAACCTTCCTCTATTCGCGGACAGATTAGTACACAGGAGGTTGGTGGCACCTTAATTGGGGAGGACGGGCTCAGGGTAATGACTGGAGTGGAATCAGTGGAATGGTATCAAATACATCAAACACATGGTTTCCAGGTGTTTGAAGCCATTCAATTTGCTCTGTTACGGCCATTATTATGAGTCGTTCTCCCCTCAGCAGCCTCCACTGTATTAGTAGTATAGTGTATTTCTGAATACATTACCAATTTACCAGGCCACTGATTGGCTGTTGTGCTGTAATTGATCTGATAGTATGTGATTTAAATATTTTAAAAAAATATATTTTTCATACCGATTGCCTTTCTGTTTATATATAACTTGTTTGTTCTTTTCGGCTCGACACAGACATTGGAAAATGTTTATATGTTCAAAATGACTGAGGCTAGGGTTCAGGAATGGAGTGCTTGTGTGAACTGATTTATTTTATCCTGACTGCGGGAATCTCATCAATATAGATTCACTGACTTGTCAGGCTCTGTGGTTCTGTATAGAAACACCGTGGAACGTCGTCTTCGGTATGTCAGCGGGAGGCCGTTTAAGAAGTCTTGTGTTTGCCAGATTCTTCCTGCATGTGGCTCATCTTAAAATAAACGTTTGATTTCAATTCAAGACTATACAAGCCAATACATGACTGTTGTCCGCAGAAGAGCAATGCTACTGGTCTGATGTGTGTCATTTCTATACCAGGGTGTCGGACGCTCCCCTGTCAGGCCCCATGTCCCCTCCCCCATCCACCCCGGTCCCCTCCCTGAGGGTTGAGGTGTGGGACATGTCAGACCCGGGCGGGGAGGAGGAGGTGCTGCGTTGGCACTTCAGGCAGCTGGATACGGATGACAGTGGAGTGCTGAGCGAACGTGAGGCCCGGCCGCTCCGCCTCTACCTGCGCAGGAGGTTAAAGCCACGCCGCTGTGCTAAGAAGTTTGCCCAGTACTGTGACCGCGATGGGGACCGCGGCCTCACCCTGTCTGAGCTCAATGCCTGTCTGGGGCTGTGAGGTGGGTTTGGTTCTAGGAGAGAGTTGAGGTTGTGAGGTGGGTTCGGGTAGTTTGGGGGTGGGTTTGGGCTTTGAGAAGAGGTGAATATGGGTTCAAATTTGGCTTTGTGATGTGTTTAGTTTGTTACCACTTTGAGCTGAGAGGCTTTGAGTTGTGAGATTAGCCCTTTTGTAGATGTTATGTAAGATCTACTGTATTTGATGCAAAGTCCAAGATCGGTTTAGAAAACCACTCTGGGATATTTTAAGTGGACACTTTATTTGTTGGGGTCGGTGCCAGGTACATGTTTTGTCAGAAAAAACGAGTTCTTTCTAGCTGGGAAATTGAATTTCCCTGCTCTCTTCTTCATGAGTCGCCTTTGAAGTAGTGCCAGGAGGAGGAGAGTGTAGGACAAGTGTGTGTTTTAGAGATGAGTGAAGCGGAGGTTAAGTAAATGACTATCAGTGAATCCACATTGAGAGAGAGAGAGGGGGACGACTAAATACATTTGTGTGTATTTTAGTGCTACGTCTCTATAGTATGCGTCTCTATAGTGCTCGTCTCTATAGTGCGTCTCTATAGTATGCGTCTCTATAGTACGCATCTCTTTAGTTCTCGTCTCTATAGTGCGCTTCTCTATAGTGCGTGCCTCTATAGTTCTCGTCTCTATAGTTCTCGTCTCTGTAGTTCTCGTCTCTGTAGTGCGCGTCTCTGTAGTGCGCGTCTCTGTAGTTCTCGTCTCTGTAGTGCTCGTCTCTATAGTACGCATCTCTTTAGTTCTCGTCTCTATAGTGCGTGTCTCTATAGTGCGTGTCTCTATAGTTCTCGTCTCAATAGTTCTCGTCTCTGTAGTTCTCGTCTCTGTAGTGCGCTTCTCTATAGTGCGTGCCTCTATAGTTCTCGTCTCTATAGTTCTCGTCTCTGTAGTTCTCGTCTCTGTAGTGCGCGTCTCTGTAGTGCGCGTCTCTGTAGTTCTCGTCTCTGTAGTGCTCGTCTCTATAGTACGCATCTCTTTAGTTCTCGTCTCTATAGTGCGTGTCTCTATAGTGCGTGTCTCTATAGTTCTCGTCTCAATAGTTCTCGTCTCTGTAGTTCTCGTCTCTGTAGTGCGCGTCTCTGTAGTGCGCGTCTCTGTAGTGCGCGTCTCTGTAGTGCGCGTCTCTGTAGTGCGTGCCTCTATAGTGTGTGTGCACACGTGAAATTAGAAGCGCTCTGTCCGTTACGGCTGTTAACACGTCCCTGGCACAATAGTGAATTATGGGACCTCAGCTTGCCTGTTGAGTGTCTATATTTCAACAGCACAGAAAGAACATCTGAGTGAGTCAGCAGAATGAGAATGTGTGTGTGTGTGTGTGTGTGTGTGTGTGTGTGCGTGCGTGCGTGCGTGCGTGCGTGCATATGGCTTTCCAGGTGTTTGATGCCATTTAATTTGCTCCATTCCAGCCATTATTGTGAGCTGTCCTCCACTCAGCAGCCTCCACTGTCCCAGACCCACTCCTTACCAGCTCCAGATGGGTCTCTGTTTTGG
The DNA here is from genome assembly GCF_013265735.2 of Oncorhynchus mykiss. Classification (NCBI taxonomy): domain Eukaryota; kingdom Metazoa; phylum Chordata; class Actinopteri; order Salmoniformes; family Salmonidae; genus Oncorhynchus; species Oncorhynchus mykiss. Next base: position 13,076,828 of record NC_048591.1, on the reverse strand, counting down.
TTTCTCTCTCTCTCCTTTCTCTCTCTCTCCGTTCCACATACGAGAAGGTGAGAGAGAGGGAGAACGAGACAGAGGAGAGAAAGAGTCTCTTTTACCTCAAGGTTAGTGCTAGCTCACCAGGGACCGCTGTTTTTGGCTTGGTGTCAGATAAATTAAAAGGCTGCTGCGTGTTTATGTACATTTAGAAACCAAAACAAACCTCGAGCCAAAATTACCAGTCCCACCCCACCCTTAACCTCCAATTATTCAGTCTAGCTGAGGTGTACTGACAGCTAGGGGAGAAGGTGAGAGGTGTTGTAATGGGTTCTACCTAACACGTATGTGGCCTCCAGACACTCCTGATGACAGTAATGGGAATAATGAGGAAGGCCTCCAATGATTCAGAACGACTCGTCTGAATCAGAACTAGAGCCCACAAGATGTAGGTTAGAGGTCCTGTTGAATTAAACAAGACAGTCATTCATACGTCTGTCTCTCTCTCCTATCCTCCCCTCCCCTCTCCTGTTTTACCTACAGTATCCGTCAGTAGAACCGAGGAGAGAAGGCAGAGAGCATTGAGCAACAGAAGATCTAAGATCCAAGTCCTGGGCCTGTATTTGTCAAGCGTCTTAGAGTAGGAGTGCTGATCTAGGATCAGGTACATGTCATCTTATTCATTATGATCAAAAAGCAAAACTGATTCTAGAACAGCAATCCTACTCTGAAACGATTTGGTAAATACAGGCCCTGAAGACCTGAATTCTGCTCCACTCCTGTCAAGTTGTCATTGGAAGATCCAGTTCTACAGCACTTTGTAAAGCACAAAAAAAAGGCCTCAATTGAAGCGTCGTTGCAGAATATACAGCACACAGAATAGAGTATAGAGTCGCCGCTTTATTTCAATGTGTCCTATGTCTTTTGTGTTGCCTTGTCAGCTCTGATCATTTCCTCATGTTCACATTTATCAGTAATGGTCTTCTGCTGTAAAACCACAATGTCATTTGTGTATTTGTCATTTTAATCCGTAACCCGTGCTCAAATATTTGTTGACTATAAATAAAATGAGTTTTAAAAATACACTACTCTATTATGCAGTGTACAGATCCATATGGGTTAACCCATCTGGGGAGCAAGTGGCATGGTAAAATGATTTAAGGTTTTCATCTGTGTGTGTTTAGGATGAATGCAACAAGGATTTCCAATATCTGTCGAAGGAATCACTAACAAATGGAGGGTTTAGGACCCTGGGGGTCTGGTTTGACACTCGAATGATACGGGCGGAGCATATTAACAGACTAGTTGTCAAAGGAAATAAAATATTGATTGTGATGCTTTGCCCGTCAGGATTGGAGTGTGTGTGTGGGGGGGGGTGGGGGTGGTGGGGTGGTGGGGGGGAATAGCGTTGATAGTGCTATATATAGCGCATATAGTAGCATATGGATCAGCAGCTCCGCCATCTTTTAAAAAGCTACATGTAATCCAGTCCCAAGCCAATGACATGGCGAGAGAGATGGGGTTGTTTGGGAGGGAGTTTAGCCTCTCTATGGTTCTTCCTGCTATCCCACCTTGGTTGCTCCCTCAGCCAATGAGGGAGGGTTCCTTGAGAGGGTAAGAGCTGTTGAGGAAAGAGTAGATTCAGTTGTAAGTGAACATTTAAGAACACAATACTATGCTTTCTTGAATAGATTCCCAGATGGATCTAAGGACCCTAAAACAGGGGGACAGGTGCAGCTTTTAGTGTTCCTGAGTTTAAGAATCTATTTACACAATGCAGTCGAAGGCCATACTCTTGGCTGCAGAGTGGGTGGAGGTGAGTATGGGTAGTGATCTGCTCTGACTCCTGTGCAGCACTGATGAGCTTAAATTCATTTGTGCCTCTGAGCAGAGTATAGGGTGAAACAGATGGGCTTATTTGTGATGTTCCTCTGGGTACCAGTTCATGTGTGAGTAGAGGGGAATGAGGAGGTGGATTTTATAATCATGCAGGCTCTTAAACATCCTAGTGTTGAGATGGAATTGTCAATCAGTAAAGCAGAAACCAAGGGGTTGATTAAAAACAGTGGTTAAAAACAAATGGCAAGAGTTGTGGAACAGGGAGGGAAAGGGAAGACATCTGTATAAGATTTAGGAAAAAGTGGGTGCAGTGAGGTCCTCCGGTTGAGAGAGAAGGGAGGAACGTGTAATCACAAGGCTGAGACTGGGACACAAAAAGGCTCAATAGTACATTGAAATTGGTGGGGAAACATCTGACTGGGCTGTGTGATCATTGTCAAGAGAAGATGTAAACAGTGGAACACGTTCTATTTCAGTGCCAGAAATATGGGAATGAAAGGGAGCGATTGTTATTAGATTTGAGTGGTAAAGAGCCAAGGGTTGAAGAGCCAAGATTAAGTGACCTGCTGGAGAAATCGTCAGGGGATGTAGTATTTAATTATGTATTTTGTTTTTTTAGGGAGACGAGAATATTGGGTAGGATTTAGACCTTACCTGTCTCTGGTCCACACTCCAGTCCAGTTGGTGGCGGTAATGCACCTTAATGCACCTCAACCTCAGGAGCCTGAAGAAATGTGGCTTGTCACCTAAAACCCTTACAAACTTTTACAGATGCACAATTGAGAGCATCCTGTCGGGCTGTATCACCGCCTGGTACAGCAACTGCACCGCCCACAACTGCAGGGCTCTCCAGAGGGTGGTGCAGTCTACACAACGCATCACTGAGGGCAAACTACCTGCCCACCAGGACACCTACAGTCCCAATGTCACAGGAAGGTCAAAAAGATCATCAAGGACAACAACCACCCGAGCCACTACCTGTTCACCCTGCTATCATCCAGAAGGCGAGGTCATCCTTCACTAGCACAGAGAGGCTGCTGCCTATATACACAGGCGTTTAAATCATTGGCCACTTGAATACATGGAACACTAGTCACTTTAATAATGTCACTGTAATGTTTGTATATCTTGCATTACCTATTTATGTAAATACTGTATTCTATGATATTCTACTGTATCTTAGTCTATGCCGCTCTGACATTGCAAGTCCATATATTTATATCTTCCTAATTCTATTCCTTTACTTAGATGTGTGGGTATTGAGTATATATTGTGAAATTGTTAGATATTACATGTTAGATATTGCTGCACTGTTGGAACTAGAAGCACAAGCATTTTGCTACACCAACAATAACATCTGCTAAACACATGTACAGTGGGGCAAAAAAGTATTTAGTCAGCCACCAATTGTGCAAGTTCTCCCACTCTCCCATTTCTTTATACTGATAAGTTCAAACAGGTGCCATTAATACAGGTAACGAGTGGAGGACAGAGGAGCCTCTTAAAGAAGAAGTTACAGGTCTGTGAGAGCCAGAAATCTTGCTTGTTTGTAGGTGACCAAATACTTATTTTCCACCATAATTTGCAAATAAATTAATTAAAAATCCTACAATGTGATTTTCTGGATTTTTTTCCTTCTCATTTTGTCTGTCATAGTTAAAGTGTACCTATGATGAAAATTACAGGCCTCATCTTTTTAAGTGGGAGAACTTGCACAATTGGTGGCTGACTAAATACTTTTTTGCCCCACTGTATGTGACCACTAAAATTGGATTTGATTTAAAGTTGTTTGCCAACAGCCACAAAAATCCAAAGAAGAAGAAATGAGTGATTTCCCATGATCCTTTGGGTCTTTGCCCAGGGCATCACATTGGCCAAATTGCATATGAACTGACTGAAAAAGGCCAGTAGGCTGATTCAGGCATGACACTGTTTTTCACTCTCATGGCTGCCTACTTATCTCTCCCAGAGGTTAGGACAAGTTTCCTGTGACAGAAAAGAGCCTGGTGAGAACGAGAGAGGCACTTATTTGGTGCAAATCTAATTTGTGTCACTGCGCTGCTGTCATGGGCAGGATCTAAACCCTGATCTCCCACGTGAGAAACCAATGTCTTGACTGTTAGGATTGTGTAGCGGACCCTTGTCTAACAGCTTCGCTTCCTCCACTGTCCCTGTCCCTTTACTGGGCTTCTTGAACTGGCAGTGGTCCTATGATCAAAAACACTCACATTGAGCGGCGCAGCGTCGTCCGGTTTAGGGTTTGGCCGGGGTAGATAGTATTAATTTGTTCTTAACTGACTTGCCTAGTTAAATAAAGCTTAAAAAAATATATATGAATTTATCCCGTATGATCTGACGCATTACATAAACATATCTGCAACATAATGTTGTGCACACCTATGTCGGTGCAATTGCCATGTTCAAGAATAGCGAAGAATTGCAAACTATTAGCCAATGATCTTACAATTGTCTGGTTATGCATGGCTTTGTGTGTTAAATATTGGGATATTGTTGTGTTTAAAACGACTATTGTTGCACAATCAAAAGTCTGTGAAAGACACAGTATTTCAGGTAATATCTATAGTTTTACCAGGAGAGGGGGCTATTTTGCAAGATATGCTTCCAGCCCAGAGGCAGAACAGCACCTCAATGCATGCATACATAAAATGAGTGTGTTTGCGTGCGTGTGTGAATGGTTGGTTGGATATGTAAGGTTATCCGTATGCTACATTTGAATATGTGATGTGATAGTGTTTGATCTCTCCACTGGGGCCCTGTATCAAAGGAACAACACCGTGACAATGGCTGGAGCGTGACCATGAGGTCATGCAGGGTGATAAATATCCCAAATTGGTGACATATCTCACTCCCCCTTCCTACTACCCCAACCCCTTGAGAAACTCAGACATTTGCATGCTATGATGAATCTATAATTCCTGCAACCCATAGCTCCTTTTGCAATACCACATACTTTGGATATTGACATCCATGTTTTTTACATTCTGATGTTACTATTTAATGCCATCTCACTGACTTAATGAGATGGAAAAAGAGATTCTATTAAATCCCACTGTGGGGTTGACTTGTCTTGACCATTCAACTTTAGATGTGGCACCACATAGATTTAGCTATTTTTATTAAATAAAATACAGTTTTTTTTTCATTCACAGAGCTGGATTTGGTACATTCTCCAGGGCCTGTTTTCACAAAGTGTCTCAGAGTAGTAGTGCTGATATGGATCAGGTTATTCCTACTCGGAGAAGCTTCATGTATTCAGGCCCAGAGCTCTTTTCTGAATGAGGAGGATTAATGTGTTTGTGTACCTTCATTTGACCATTTTCTAACATAAGGAAAATAATCTTTCAGCAACAGGAAATGTAAATTATTGTGTGTATTCTAGTTAATGGACATTTCTGTAGGGATTGATACATTTTTTGTTAGGATAAATCAAGTCTGATATTTTAAAGTGGAAATTACTAACTTTAGAAGCCTTTTCAAACCTTGAATACACTACAATTTGCATTTTACTGAGTGATCAAATTAAGAGAGCAGACCAGTAATTTAATTAATTTACTTTACAACTAATCACATGCTAATTGGTTTGGAGTCTCTGGTTAAAGTTGAGTGTGCTTGAGCTGCCTGTAGCATCTCCCCCTTGTGTCTTGAGCTGCCCGCAGCATCTCTCTCTGGTGTCTTGAGCTGCCCGCAGCATCTCTCTCTGGTGTCTTGAGCTGCCCGCAGCATCTCTCTCTGGTGTCTTGAGCTGCCCGCAGCACCTCTCTCTGGTGTCTTGAGCTGCCCGCAGCACCTCTCTCTGGTGTCTTGAGCTGCCCGCAGCACCTCTCTCTGGTGTCTTGAGCTGCCCGCAGCACCTCTCTCTGGTGTCTTGAGCTGCCCGCAGCACCTCTCTCTGGTGTCTTGAGCTGCCCGCAGCACCTCTCTCTGGTGTCTTGAGCTGCCCGCAGCACCTCTCTCTGGTGTCTTGAGCTGCCCGCAGCACCTCTCTCTGGTGTCTTGAGCTGCCCGCAGCACCTCTCTCTGGTGTCTTGAGCTGCCCGCAGCACCTCTCTCTGGTGTCTTGAGCTGCCCGCAGCACCTCTCTCTGGTGTCTTGAGCTGCCCGCAGCACCTCTCTCTGGTGTCTTGAGCTGCCCGCAGCACCTCTCTCTGGTGTCTTGAGCTGCCCGCAGCACCTCTATCTGGTGTCTTGAGCTGCCCGCAGCACCTCTCTCTGGTGTCTTGAGCTGCCCGCAGCACCTCTCTCTGGTGTCTTGAGCTGCCCGCAGCACCTCTCTCTGGTGTCTTGAGCTGCCCGCAGCACCTCTATCTGGTGTCTTGAGCTGCCCGCAGCACCTCTCTCTGGTGTCTTGCCAATTGTGCCATACTGCATGACAGTATGACATCTAAACGTTGTTCTGTTTTTCATTTTTCTCAGATGCTCTTTTGGCAAACAAGTTGTTTTGACAGGAGACAAGCTCACAAGTCAGTGTATATGGTTCATATCTATCACTTCTCTCCCCACTTTTCTCTGTTGTTGGGTTACTCTGTCTCCTTTTCTCCTGTTTATCATCTATTCTCTTTTTCTCTCACTCCTTTTGTGCAGCTTCCACACTGACACTCCTCGGGCATGAGCAGTTTAGTGCTAATATAGTTAACAGTAAATTCATTCTAATGTCATACACACTAAATGTTAAGCAGAGCGACACAGGGGAAACCAAGAGCAGACTCAGATGAGGAAACAGGGATGAATGAACCAAAATATTTGTTACACTGGGAGATATGGAGTGCAGATCCGGGGAAGCTTGGATGAGTTGCAGAAAAACCAGATGAGACTGAGGTTGGAATTAGCTTAGTAGAAAGGGGGAACAGGTCCTGAGGGGAATCCAAGGTAGTGGTTGTTAGTAAAATCCAGAGCAAGGTAGTTGGGTGGTGAGATGTGGAACAAGAGCCAGAGACAGAGCGGTAACTGCAATGAGAGGATAAACGATATCAGGCAGGGAAACAGGCACAGCTGTGTAACGGATCTTGAATAATCATAAATGGCTAGAATCATGAACTGACTGGGCAGAGATTACGATCTGGCAGAGTGGAAGTGGCAGGACTGAGTAATTGTAGAGGTCTTGATTATGGAACTAGTTGCAGCTGGTAGGGATCTGCTCTGAATCCAGCACACCTGTCTCCAACCACACAATCGCACAGAAAGGGAGAGAGAGAGAGAGAGTGTACAGGGGCAGTAACTGCAGGTCAGGAAGACACCGGATGAACACCAGAGGGCGTAGCAGGAGCAGATGTGACACTGAAGGCACCGCTCTAACACTGATGACCCCAGGGCACTGCCATTCATTCCATTCCCTTATCTCTCCTCTTCGCCCTATTCCAGAATCGCTTCTCTCTATTTCTCTCTCACCCAGTGTTGCATCCTTCCCCTCCTGCATTCTCTTCGTCCATTGTGAAGGTGTTACCTTTAGTTAAAACTGAGACCTTAGGGTTTTATTTATACTGTGCCTCAGTTGAAAGCAAGGTGTCTTCTTAATGATTTCCAATAGGCCCTCCCCCACCCACCCAACGACCGTTCAGCTAAGACTTGATAACAGATGGGTTGGGTTCAGTCCTCGTACCTCAGAGGGCATTGATTTAACTCTAATTTGTTTTTCTTTGTAGAGAGCAGAAATTGCCTCCCAGCGGTCGGTGCAGATTTAATTTAGATTAGTGTGACACACAGGGATTGGCTGGCCCAAACCGCTTCCTGTCCTGCCTGCCTGGTACCTCCATTATGGGTACCAGACATTGGCAGATGCATTATTAAAAAAGCTGTCCTCTGTTGCATTTGAGGAGGCGACAAGCATGGCAGGCAGTCTGTCGTTTGAACTCCTGGGCTTCCTGGCCTCAGGTATAAAATGAAGCAATTCCACTACCACAGTCCCCACTGGACACAAACTGATTAAAACAATGTTGTTTCAATGTAACTTGTCAACGTATTGTGACGTGGAATCTTTGTGGAAAATACATTGGATTTGCAAAAAGTCACCAACTGTTGTTTTGAGGGTGAAATTTCAACCACAGGATTATGTCATCGTGGTAACCCATTTTGAACATATTTTATACTAGGTTTGTCTACGTTGAATTTGTACCTTTGAAACAACATCAGAGAGGGGCAGCACCTCCTAATGGAGAGCGTATATCTATAGCTATCAATTTGGTCTCCGATCCAGGGTTTTAACCTTAATTTGATCACTCTTCTCTTGTTGCTAAGAATATTCCTGCACAGCAGGAAATGTACATTTGTAGAGTGTTCAAGGTTTAAAAAGTATTCTAAAATGTATAAGTTCCACTTTAAAATGTCTGACTTTATTCGCCCTAACGAAAAATGTATCAGCCTCAAAAAAAAAAAAAAAGATCATCCACATAATACTTCACATTTCCTGTTGCTGCCGGATTCTTTTCCTGTTGTAGCAAACTGGTTCAAATTAATACCCTACATCTGTACATTTCTGTGGAAGACTCAGTCAGCATTGGCATTGACAGCATTGTCCTGCCCTGAACTGCTTCCATCTCCATCACCTCCCTATCCGACTGGTCCCTGTATGAGAGTGGATGGATTTCTGGCACAGCACCGTCTTGGTTGAGTTACTCTGCAGAATTTTGGATTATCTCAGCTGTTCTGGTTCCACAGGAATAGCTTACACACACACAGTCTTGTATAACTATCCTTGTGGGGACACACAATTCAGTCCCATTCAAAATCCTATTTTTTATTAACCCTTACCCTAAACCTAACCTTAACATTAACCCTAAACTTAACCCCAGAACCTAACCTTAACCCTAACTCCTAACCCTAACCACCTTTATTTAACTAGGCAAGTCAGTTAAGAACAAATTCTTATTTACAAGACAGATTGTTTTTACCTTGTCAGCTCGGTTACTGGCCACCAACCAGTCTAATAATCTGTGTCTACAGCCCAGAGAGAGGAAATGACAAGTCCGTAGCTTTCTATTTTTATGTCTGTCACTCTCTCTCACCCCCTCCATCTGGGGTGATTGAGAGATAGCAGAAAAAAGGAAGAGATGAGGCTGTGTATTGTCATGATGTTTGACTGGTCTTCCACGTCTGTCTCCACCCATGCAAATCGTTACTGTAGCAATTGCTCAGTGAGTGAAAGACCAGGAAGTGGTCAGTAGTGTAAAGTACTTAAGTAAAACACATTTTAAAAAGTACTACTTAAGTAGTTTTCTTGGGTATCTGTACTTTACTCTGCTATTTATATTTTTGAAAACTTTTAATTCACCATTTTCCTAAAGCAAATAATATACTTTTTACTCTATACATTTTCCCTGACACCCAAAACTACTTGTTAGATTGTGAATGCTTAGCAGGACATGAAAGTGGTCCAATTTACACACTTATCAAGAGAACATCCTTGGTCATCCCTACTGCATCAGATCTGGCGGAGTCACTGAGTTGTGCAATCTGGTTTGTGTAATATATGGAATTTTAAATTATTTATACTTTTACTTTTGATACTTAAGTATATTTTATCAATTACATTTACTTTGATACTTCAGTATTTTTAAAACCAATTACTTTTAGACTTTTACTCAAGTAGTATTCTACTGCATGACTTTCACTTTTAATGAGTAATTTTCTATTAATTGTCAAGTATGACAATTTGGTACTTTTTCCACCACTGCAAGTGGTGACAGTGCACAGTGACTCTTTTGGGACTCCTGGAATCCTGGACAGGGCACGAATCATGTGTCACTCACAAATTGGGTGCCCTGGTCAAAAGTAGTACACGATCTACAAAACAGGGCGCCATTTGGCAACCACCCAATTTGAATGCATGTTTCATCTACTCTTTTGTGAACATGTTGTAGTGATCCTTACTGTTTGAGTCACATTATAATTCTCACCAAGTGGGTTAATCTTACTGGTGTGATGAGTAGGGTGTTTGCCTTCACGCCAGCAATCCCGGTTCACTTCCCTGCTCCGCAGTTCTCTAAAATATCAATATTTGATTATTGCTTATGCACAGTGCAAGGTCCTGTATGGCATCCATCAAATTCATAAATAGCCTTTTACCAAAACACAGTAGAAATAGAATAATACAAAATATATGATTAGCAAAGGAGGATTACAGACAATAACGCAGTAAAGTAAGACTCCTTCACACTGTGTTTAAGCTTCCGACCTGGCCTAATGGCGTGCCACTCAGAAAGAATGGGGGAGGATGCCACTGTGTCCTAGTTGAGGGGAGCTAAAAACCAAACACGCTGCAGAGGCACTCTCTCTCTCCCCCCCCCTTCTTCCTACTTGCACATCTCTGTTTGTCTTCCTGTTTGTCTCTCTTTTTCTCTGGTCTCGCCACCACTCTGGCATTCTTACGTCTTTATATTTGTTTTTTCGTGTTCCTGAAAGTGTCCTCTCTGAAACCACCCTGGTGAAGAGGCACTAGTCTACCATCCCATTCATTTGTTTCTGATTCTCTCAACGTGACCTATTTGAAGTGGAGCAGAATTCCACAGATATCATGGGGAACCAAACCCAGCTGGGAAGTCTATTATTGAGCACCATCCACTGAAAATGTGCTTGGTCAGCAAACATCAGCAGGAACAAGGGTGTTAGTGAACAGTAACAACAACAAAAAGTAAAGGACCTTGTTCAAGACTTTGAAAATACATATTTCCCCTTTGAGGCTATCACACACACTGACATGGTTCCATCAATATGATGGTAACCTTGGCTTTCCTCCCATCAAATAATGCCAGCTCAGGAACGGATAGTGTTCCACCTGCACATATTTTAGACAACATGAAATACGACTGTTATTAACAAAGAAAGTAGGTTAGCTTATAAATCATTTCTCGAGTGTATGACACATGGTCGTAACCCTGAGCCATGCACGCTCCTGAACGTAACTCCCTCCCTTCCCTGAACGCGCACTTCCAATGTGATTGTGAGAGAGACTGACTGAGCGTGTGTAGCCTACTGGTTGTGAGTGTATGTCAGAGTGCGAATCGATCCGCGGCTACGACAGCAAAATTAACCAGAGCAGTTTTTCATGTTATCAGCAGTATTTGCATTACGACCACACCTGCATTGAGCGACGCTAAAAACTTGGATATAAGGTAAGAATGTATTTAGAAAAGTGATCGGTTTTGAATGTTGAGGACATGTCAGATGTGTTTAAATAGACTAATTCCTTGCTTTTTACACTTTAACAATCTTCTCTCTGCTCTACACTGACTTGCTCGATGTTTGTTTGGGTTATGGGTATGGTAATGGATAAATGTTACAATGTACCATGTGGGGTAGCTCTAATATTCGCATTTGATCCATTGATTTAATGATAATTGAAAATGCTAAGTAGTAATCAGAAGTATGATGTACAATCGAGCAAATTACGATGGAAAGATTGAGCATAACCGACATTTAAGTCTGCCACTATTTTCGTTTATTGTAAAAGGCTGTGTTGATAAAAATGCACGCTCACATATATTATCAATAGAACTTACCATGTTGCATAATTTCCCTGAAGCGTTCCACTGCGTGATTGAAATACAAAAGATGTTGCAGAGATGGAAGCGTGCTTTAGGCTACTCAACGCTGTGTGCACAGTGTGTAGAACCAGTACCTTTATTTGTCCTCGGATAAAAGCTCCATTCAATTAATTTTAAGGCAAATGTCCTGCAATTGCATAGGCCAACTCAACAGTGCCCTTATAGCTTATTAGTTGACAAAGTGTTTCTTTATGATATAGCAAAAAGCTCAACATATAGACTAGCCTAGGGGTGGGCAATTCCAGTCCTCTGGGGCCTGATTGGTGTAACAGTTTTGCCCCAGTTAACACACCTGACTCCAATAATCACCTAATCATGATCTTCAGTTTAGAATGCAATTTGATTAATCAGCTGTGTTTGCTAGAGATGGAGAAAAAGAGGAACAACAATCTGCCCCCTGAGGACTGGAGTTGCCCACCCCTGGCCTAGCCGGTCAATTGGAAATAATAGAGACCTTTACAGTAGTTCACCTGTGAGTTCACCTTGATCCATAACCGTGGGAAGTAGGGGTGCTGAAGGTGCTGCAGCACCTGAAATCAAAATGAATAATTTAAAATAAATAAAAACAATTCTAAATCAATTAGAGTACTAGGCATTTTTTACCATTGAAAGCACCCCAACCCAAAACATCATCCTGCAGCCATGTCTCCATCATCTATAGCCTAAAATCAGAGGCATTGCATAACAGGCTTTTCTAATAATTAACATATACTCGTATGCGGAATCAACAGCATCATCGTTAAGCAAGTGCAAGTCAAGGCTCATTTGGTCCCCCTTTAAAACTGGTCATCTATTCATTGTGCTTGCATCATAGACATGGGAAGTGGGGATTCACCCAGCTCAGTGCAGACTGGGGTGGGGCAGGCTGGTGTGAGGCAGGCTGGCGTAGGGCAGGCTGGCGTGGAGCAGGCTGGCGAAGGGCAGGCTGGCGAGGGGCAGGCTGGCGAGGGGCAGGCTGGTGAGGGGCATGCTGGTGACGGGCAGGCTGGCGTGGGGCAGGCTGGCGAGGGGCAGGCTGGTGAAAGGCAGGCTGGCGAGGGGCAGGCTGGCGAAGGGCAGGCAGTAGTGGGGCTTTCCTCGGTGTGGCATTTTTCTGCAGTTTGGATTTGATCCCTCCACTCCCCACCCCCGAAACGGATGGAGGATAACCAGTATTTATTGCTCCTCGGATGGCAGTTTGTGCACGTTGACTACATACATGTAGGCTATATGTTTCATTCCTCCTTTTTTCATTACAGTTCGGTATCCCAAAATGTATTATTTTCTCTTCAATGTATCCAAGTGCTCATCTCACAGTTGGTCTATTGTGGGCTATTTTCATACAGGGGATAGGCTATTGTTTGCACATTTGTACAGACTGCAGACTAGACTGTTAGACAGATTTCAATTGTGTTTCCTCTATCTCAGAGGTTCGAGTGTGGCTGTTTCAGTCTGCAAATCCACCGCACACCTCTCTCCTCTGTTGGAGATTCTAATTCCCCAGAAAACATCTCATTCAGTTAGGAAATACAGTCCTGATTGCTCCCTGAGGGGGGGAACAGGCTGTTCAATCTGTCTAATGCCACCCAAAGAGCAATTGTCACCGTTTGTTAATTACACAAATTAGGTCCTTGATTGTTTTGAAGCTAAAGTTGCGCTTGGCCTTTGGAGTTGTGGAGTCGAGAGTTTTAGTGCGAGGGTGGAGGCTAACATGGTGTTGATGCAGACCCCTGCAGGATAGGGTGTGGGTGGGGGGAGACGGGACACAATGTGTAGTGTGCAGTGCAGTCCGTGCAGTGTGAGGCTGAGCAGTGAGACGTGAGTGGGGTGTTCCAGAACAGAGGGAGAGCGGGAGCTGCTGCAGTGCTTGGACAATGGGCAGGGCGGTCTGAGGATGAGTGAGGGATCTCCCTTCTCCAGCACTATCACTCCCACACTGCAGTTTGGGTGGGGGTGTATGTGTGCATGTCCTGTATGTGCTCCTATGCTGTGTGTATGTTGGCCTTACTGTATGTAGTACAGTCTATGAATGCACAGTGTGTGTCTGTCCAGTGCACTGCACATCTCTGCTGTTCCTCATGCCCAGCTGGGGTGCTGAGGAGCGTGTCGCCTGGTCCGCCTGTTGGGTGGGTCTCAGTGTGTATGTGATGTGGTTCCCCTCATCATGGAACTTCGATCAAATAATAAATAATCTGCCGTAAAAGCAAACAGAAATGAGCTTTCCCATTGTGAGCAGAAGCCTCGCCCTCTCACCATTTCATTGTCCCTTTTTCCTACCCCGCTCCCTCGATCAGGCTGGGAATTTACACCTTATCCTTCCTCTCTGACATGGCTTCCATTAATATTTATGAAGATTATAATGTGAAATGTGTGTTTCTTCAGGGTTGAGGGCATTTGCCCTGCTCTCCTCTACGTCCCAAATGGTGCCCTATTCCCTGCACAGGGTACTACTTTTGACCAGGACCTACATAAAGGGAATAGGGTGCCATCTGGAAGGTAGCCTCTCTTGTTCTGCCCTGGCTGCCGAGTCACTGGGCTGATCTTCTCATTGGACCCCTTGGGTGAAAATGACTCTGGGGTGTTACTGTACAGATCCAGAATCAGGGATTCCCTCTCTGGATAGGGTATGTTGCCTTGTACACTTTTGTTTTGACCCTCTCTTTCAGAGGATGTGATGGACAGTGTCGTTTTCTTTCTGTTGATCCTTTTGGGTTTTGTGTGCCAGGTGGTTCTGATCCAATTCTTGGTGACAGGTGTTTATCATAGTCTTTGTGTCCACTGTATCAATGCTGTACCTATGGGATGGGAGGAACTTGGTATTGGAGGGATCCATGGTCCTGGTTTTGACTCCATCGTGACCCTAACATCCTTCCTCCTAACAGATACATGTAGAATATCTCACATGGGAAACACAAGTCCCGCTGTGATGGCTCGTCATACACATGGGAACACAGTGGCCAAGGAGTCGGGACACACGCTAAGTTCCCAACTGCTCTCTCGCCCACACACTCTCCTAATGGCTGATATCCAGGCGCTGTGGTACCAGCTGTCCTGCTATTGGTCGGGTTCTGCTGTCGTTGAGGCAGGGTCTCCGGTCTCTGCTGTGCGTAGTGTGAACACCCTCCACAGTCACGGCTCTGTCTGTCTGTCTGTCTGTCTGTCTGTCTGTCTGTCTGTCTGTCTGTCTGTCTGTCTGTCTGTCTGTCTGTCTGTCTGTCTGTCTGTCTGTCTGTCTGTCTGTCTGTCTGTCTGTCTGTCTGTCTGTCTGTCTGTCTGTCTGTCTGTCTGTCTGTCTGTCTGTCTGTCTGTCTGTCTGTCTGTCTGTCTGTCTGTCTGTCTGTCTGTCTGTCTGTCTGTCTGTCTGTCTGTCTGTCTGTCTGTCTGTCTGTCTGTCTGTCTGTCTGTCTGTCTGTCTGTCTGTCTGTCTGTCTGTCTGTCTGTCTGTCTGTCTGTCTGTCTGTCTGTCTGTCTGTCTGTCTGTCTGTCTGTCTGTCTGTCTGTCTGTCTGTCTGTCTGTCTGTCTGTCTGTCTGTCTGTCTGTCTGTCTGTCTGTCTGTCTGTCTGTCTGTCTGTCTGTCTGTCTGTCTGTCTGTCTGTCTGTCTGTCTGTCTGTCTGTCTGTCTGTCTGTCTGTCTGTCTGTCTGTCTGTCTGTCTGTCTGTCTGTCTGTCTGTCTGTCTGTCTGTCTGTCTGTCTGTCTGTCTGTCTGTCTGTCTGTCTGTCTGTCTGTCTGTCTGTCTGTCTGTCTGTCTGTCTGTCTGTCTGTCTGTCTGTCTGTCTGTCTGTCTGTCTGTCTGTCTGTCTGTCTGTCTGTCTGTCTGTCTGTCTGTCTGTCTGTCTGTCTGTCTGTCTGTCTGTCTGTCGTAAGAAGATTCAGGGCTGCTGAAGCACCAACCTACTCCTTTCCAATCCACACAATGACCCTTGAATTGGCAGAGGCAAAACACAAACAGGCTGCTGTGTGTTGGGTGGTAAAGAACACAGCTTAGTGTTCTAGATGCAGCTGAATTTACTCTCCCATCAGCCGCTGAGAGATTTTCCGCATGTGGCTTTTTGACTCTCAACTTAACTTTTTCGGATATAAGAAGCTGATCTCATGCATTGAGATTTCACGTTGCGTGTTTCTTTAAGTCTTAGCACTCTTGTGTGAAGTCCCAGTCTAATTTGAGGAGTTGTTACGTAACATGTTGATTTACATCTAACCAGCTTTCATGGGCTTTCGTGCAAATTGCGTTTGCATATGTCAGAGCTGTGTGCTTATCCGTCAGCCTGCAGCCAGCCCTTGGGATTCCTTCTGTGTGGATGATAGGGAATGAATCCCCTGCCTGTGTGCATTGGCTGTGTTAGGGTTTGTTTTTGAGAGATGCCATCAGTGGACAATTGGTCAGCCCAGGGCTAGGCAGGGTGGTGCAGCTCTCACTGTTACTGTTGGTCAGCCCAGGGTTAGGCAGGGTGGTGCAGCTCTCACTGTTACTGTTGGTCAGCCCAGGGTTAGGCAGGGTGGTGAAGCTCTCACTGATACTGTTGGTCAGCCCAGGGTTAGGCAGGGTGGTGCAGCTCTCACTGTTGGTCAGCCCAGGGTTAGGCAGGGTGGTGCAGCTCTCACTGTTGGTCAGCCCAGGGCTAGGCAGGGTGGTGCAGCTCTCACTGTTGTTCAGCCCAGGGTTAGGCAGGGTGGTGCAGCTCTCACTGTTACTGTTGGTCAGCCCAGGGTTAGGCAAGGTGGTACAGCTCTCACTGTTACTGTTGGTCAGCCCAGGGCTAGGCAGGGTGGTGCAGCTCTCACTGTTGGTCAGCCCAGGGCTAGGCAGGGTGGTGCAGCTCTCACTGTTAGTCAGCCCAGGGCTAGGCAGGGTGGGGCAGCTCTCACTGATACTGTTGGTCAGCCCAGGGCTAGGCAGGGTGGTGCAGCTCTCACTGATACTGTTGGTCAGCCCAGGGCTAGGCAGGGTGGTGCAGCTCTCACTGTTACTGTTGGTCAGCCCAGGGCTAGGCAGGGTGGTGCAGCTCTCACTGATATTGTTGGTCAGCCCAGGGTTAGGCAGGGTGGTGCAGCTCTCACTGATACTGTTGGTCAGTTGGCACAAAGTCACAGGGGCTATTATTCAGCACCTTGGCCGATATGTTTACACACACACACACACACACACACACACACACAGGGTGCTCTCTTTTTCTAAACGTGAGCGAGTGTCTCTATTAGAAGAAGCCATAATCCTCTCTGGTCCTCTCACAGACCTCAGAGGAACAGGCTTGGTCAGTGGTCAGCCGTTAACACCAGACACCTCCGCCCCCACTCTCACTGCTCCTGACATTTTAGGTGGTGAGGATGTCCTGAGCACCTGTTCCATACAGCACCTGTTCCGTACAGCTACAGCACCTGTACTGTACAGCTACAGCACCTGTTCCGTACAGCTACAGCATCTGTTCCGTACAGCTACAGCACCTATTCCGTACAGCTACAGCACCTATTCCGTACAGCTACAGCACCTATTCCGTACAGCTACAGCACCTATTCCGTACAGCTACAGCACCTATTCCGTACAGCTACAGCACCTATTCCGTACAGCTACAGCACCTATTCCATACAGCTACAGCACCTGGCTAAGTAGTGTGTCTGTCAGCTCAGTAGACTTCCATCACAGTGAGTCTCATGGAACACAGAGGTTAGACCCCTCTGGCAGGATGAGTCCTGACAACCATGGTTCTCACTGAAGCATACTGTCTGCTGGAGGAGAGACAGAGAGCATGTCCTGTCAGCCTGTCTTCCTGAAAATTCATTTTCTAGGAGAGGTAACAGGAGCGTAGCACACAGGTGGGGGTGGTCGTGACTCTCTAGGGGGAGGGATCAGCAGCCCTGTTTCTCTGTTGTTTTCACTTTGTCTGTTGCTCGAGCACAGCTCTCACCCTCCAGGTATATCGTATGAAATGCAATGATCGTTAGGAACAACAAGGGAAGAGAACCGTGTGCCTGTGCGGGTGCGTGTGCGTGAGATAATGAAAACGGCATGTGCTGTTGTCTGTATCAGTGTTTGTGCAATCTCTCAGACCCAGTCTTTTCCCGATTTTCTCATTCTCTCTTTCTCTCTTGTTCATCCAATCCTCCCTTGCTGTCACGCTGAGATCTCTGGGCTTAGTGTGGGAGTGGTGCAGCCTGACACAGAGTGACATACCCCCCCCCCCCCCTCCAGACACACACACTCAAACTCTCCCAGTCACACACACACACAGGGTGAGTTCGGCAGCTGAGTGCCTCGGAGCAGTAGAACAAGAGGACGTGGTGACAGGAGGCGAGCAAAAGCATCAAATAGAGAGGAACACAGTAGGGGACATTATAATGGTATAACTAAGAAGTTATTTTCTACTTGGTTAGCTAGACTATATTTGTATAAATGTAGGGTTTCCATGTTAAGTGCTGAGCTGTGAAAAAGTACAGTACACCACGGCCGTGATCATTAATATTCACAATGAGTCCCCATTTAGACCTTACGAATAACCTCCAATAAGTGCAATTGCATGTTTGAATGATTCTGATAATGATAGTGCTTTGAGGTCGACCGATTAATCGTAATGGCCGATTAATTAGGGCTGATTTCAAGTTTTCATAACAATTGGAAATCGGTATTTTTGGACACTGATTTGGCCGATTAAAAAAAATATATATATAAATATGTGTATATATATATATATATTTTACACCTTTATTTAACTAGGCAAGTCAGTTAAGAACACGTTCTTATTTTCAGTGATGGCCTAGTTAACTGCCTTGTTCAGGGGCAGAATGACAGATTTTTACCTTGTCAGCTCGGGGATTCAATCTTGCAACAGTTAATCTTACAGTTAACTAGTCCAACGCTCTAACCACCTGATTACATTGCACTCCACGAGGAGACTGCCTGTTACGCGAATGCAGTAAGAAGCCAAGGTAAGTTGCTAGCTAGCATTAAACTTATCTTATAAAAAAACAATCAATCAATCATAATCACTAGTTATAACTACACATGGTTGATGATATTGCTAGTTTATCTAGCGTGTCCTGCGTTGCATATAATCGATGCGGTGCGTATTCGCGAAAGACTGTCTTGCTCCAATGTGTACCTAACCATAAACATCAATGCCTTTCTTAAAATCAATACACAAGTATATATTTTTAAACCTGCATATTTAGTTAATATTGCCTGCTAACCTGACTCGTTGCGAAATCTGAAGACTAACGGGGGATGATTTAACAAAAGCGCATTAGCGAAAAAAGCACAATCGTTGCACGACTGTACCTAACCATAAACATCAATGCCTTTCTTAAAATCAATACACAGAAGTATATATTTTTAAACCTGCATATTTTGTTAAAAGAAATCCAGGTTAGCAGGTAATATTAACCAGGTGAAATTGTCACTTCTCTTGCGTTCATTGCACGCAGAGTCAGTGTATATGCAACAGTTTGGCCCGCCTAATTTGCCAGAATTTTACGTAATTATGACATAACATTGAAGGTTGTGCAATGTAACAGGAATATTTAGACTTATGGATGCCACCCGTTAGATCAAATATGGAACGGTTCCGTATTTCACTGAAAGAATAAACGTCTTGTTTCCGAGATGATAGTTTCCGGATTCGACCATATTAATGACCTAAGGCTCGTATTTATGTGTGTTATTATGTTATAATTAAGTCTATGATTTGATAGAGCAGTCTGACTGAGCGATGCTAGGCATCAGCAGGCTCGTAAGCATTCATTCAAACAGCACTTTCGTGCGTTTTGCCAGCAGCTTGTCGCTGTGCTTCAAGCATTGAGCTGTTTATGACTTCAAGCCTATCAACTCCCAAGATTAGGCTGGTGTAACCGATGTGAAATGGCTAGCTAGTTAGAGGGGTGCGCGCTAATAGCGTTTCAAACGTCACACGCTCTGAGACTTGGAGTGGTTGTTCCCCTTGCAGAGGGTGGAGCGATGGGTAAGCGATGGGTAACGCTGCTTTGAGGGTGGCTGTTGTCGATGTGTTCCTGGTTCGAGCCCAGGTAGGGGCGAGGAGAGGGAAGGAAGCTATACTGTTACACTGGCAATACTAAAGTGCCTATAAGAACATCCAATAGTCAAAGGTATATGAAATACAAATGGTATAGAGAGAAATTGTCCTATAATTCCTATAATAACTACAACCTAAAACTTCTTACCTGGGAATATTGAAGACTCATGTTAAAAGGAACCACCAGCTTACATATGTTCTCATGTTCTGAGCAAGGAACTTAAACGTTAGCTTTTTTACATGGCACATATTGCACTTTTACTTTCTTCTCCAACACTTTGTTTTTGCATTATTTAAACCAAATTGAACATGTTTCATTTTATTTGAGGCTAAATTGATTTTATTGATGTAATATATTAAGTTAAAATAAGTGTTCATTCAGTATTGTTGTAATTGTCATTATTACAAATATTTTTTTTTAAATCGGCCGATTTAATCGGTATCAGCTTTTGTTGATCCTCCAATAATCGGCATCGGCGTTGAAAAATCATAATCGTTCGACCTCTACTTTGAATAACACACATGCGTGCTGACTAAAGAACCGTGTTGGAACTATAAGCCACTGTGTGTTGGTTGAGCTGCTTCTCTTGTGTCTCTTATGATGCACTAATTGTCTTCCAGGGACAGTAACGATTTACTGAACAGAACTTGGTCAGAACCAAAGAGCTTCACGTACTGGCCTTAGCTGAAGTACTGCTCACTGTCTGGACCTCAATGAACCTATTCACCTCTTACTCCAAGTGCTACAGAGTCAGGTTGAGTCCCAAATGGCACCAAGGCGCTCCAGTCAAAAGTAGTGCACTATATAGGGAATATGGTGCCATTTGCTTAGTATGTTATACTGCTATACTCTTCTACAGTTGACTCCGATTCTTCTTCATTGTTGTTGCCATTCTGTTTGTGTGGCTATAGCATAATGAGGAGATTTGGTGAAGTGTTGCCTTTCTGTTTGTGTGGCTATAGCATAATGAGGAGATTTGGTGAAGTGTTACAAATCAAGTCCCCATGAGATGTCTTCCTCCTCAGGTCTTGCTGATAATTGTGTCGTTTTACTCCAGGCTTTATGATTAGTCATGTTGTTAGTCTCATGCCCTGGAGGCTTGTACCGTATGGACTTTGTCAGGCATGTGAGCCACATTGCAGAATTCATGATAAATGAATGAATACATAAATAAATGACTGAGTGAGTGAATGAATGATTGATTTTCTTTCATTCCTCTGCAGATGAATAGATTTATTTGAATTCAATTTAAATTCCTTTATTTGTTTGGCAGTCAAAAATACAGTGTACTCACTCCTGCTGAATACGAAGGGTCAACCCTTTTTACTGCGACTGCAGTGGGATTTATTGCTCTATTTCGGCCCCGCCAGATGATTTCAGACAGTAGTAGGTTTTATTACACCGAACAAACGAAAGGAGACTGAAATCAATTAAATGGAAAGATTAATTAACCTCTCTTTGTGCGGGGTCAGCATGAGATTGGGAAAAAAGAGAGCGAGAGAAAGAGGGTGTGTGTGTGTGAATGCGTGTGTGTAGTGCTCTGAGCGCTGGGCTGTTATGCCACTTCTCCACTGGAAGCCAGAAAAAAAGCCATATTACAATCTATGTGTTGTGATAATTGTGTTGTTTGCTCTATAACCCGTTAGTTCATATGCCTTGACACTGTGAGATATACTGTAGGCCTAAGGGTGAGACAATAAGAAGAGACAGTGGCAGAATAAATTCAACAACACATTTGTTCGATTACAGAACCGGAGAGCAACATCTCTGAAGTCCACAAAATATATTGCATGTAACAAACAGTTACATGACCTACAGCATGGTCAAGCAAGGTAATGTTTCCCACATCTTTGGACTATTAAAACAGGAGTTGCCTTCACTATTCCAGCACCATTTCAACTTCAACATTACAACATCATGATGATTACTTTTTGTCTTTTATCCACTTTTTCTCCCCAATTTTGATCTTGTCTCATCGCTGCAACTGCCCAACGGGCTCGGGAGGCGAAGGTTGAGTCATGTGTCCTCCGAAACATGACCCGCCTAACCGTGCTTCTTAACACCCGCCTGCTTAACCCGGAAGCCAGCCGCACCAACGTATCGGTGGAAACACCGTTCACCTGACAACTGAGGTCAGCCTGCAGGCACCCAGCCTGCCACAAGGAGTTGCTGGAGGGCGATGAGCCAAGTAAAGCCCCCCTGGCCAAACCGGAACAATGCTGGGCCAATTGTGTGCCGCCCTATGGGACTCCATGTCACGGAACATCATAACAATTCCGATACCTTTTGGAATCAAAACCCGTTTTTATAAGGAGGATGGGATCCACCTGAATCATTTTGGTTCCTGGATCCTTTCACAGCATTATAAGGCTGCGATGAGACAATAACTTATCAATGACCCAAGCCCAACTCAGTTAATCCCTACTATTGTGTCGTTGAGTTCTCATAATGCTTCAGCAAATGTACATTATCCCAGGGATGTTAGTAGACACAATGTAAGTAACCTAATTTATATCCTTCTAACTACCTTAAATGCCTCTGCTGATCCTGCAGCTATTGTATGCTGTAATCATGTCCCTATTAACCAGAGTTATACTGTTAGCACTGAGGCGGAGTGCCCTAGTAGGAAGTCTGCTGTGTTCAGCTCACCCTACACTAACATAATTAACATGAGCATGTCTACTTCTGCTTATCTTCCCAGTAAAGCAATAAAAAAAATCAAGCATCCCAGAAAAGTTCTAAAAATAGCTTACGTTAACATATGCAGCTTAAGAAAAAAGGTTCATGAAATCAATAACTTGCTAGCAACAGATGACATTTACAGTGCGGAGAACAAGCGACAGCCCCGAAACCTGAAGGATCTGGAGAAGGTCTGTATGGAGGAGTGGGCCAAAATCCCTGCTGCAGTGTGTACAAACCTGGTCAAGAACTACAGGAAACGTATGATCTCTGTAATTGCAAACAAAGGTTTCTGTACCAAATATTAAGTTCTGCTTTTCTGATGTATCAAATACTTATGTCATTCAATAAAATGCAAATGAATTACTTATAAATCATACAATGTGATTTTTTGGATTTTTGTTTTAGATTCTGTTTCTCACAGTTGAAGTGTACATATGATAAGAATTACAGACCTCTACATGCTTTGTAAGTAGGAAACACTGCCGATTTTGCAGGTTATCAAATACTTGTTCTCCCCCACTGTATATTCTGACTATCTCTGAAACGCACTTATATAATATATTTGATAATACAGTGGTAGCAATACAGGGTTATAACATCTACAGAAAATACAGAAATGCCAAATGGTGGAGGTGTTTTGCAGTTTAAATTCAGAACCACATTCCTGTAAAGCTTAGAGAGGATCTCATGTTAAATACCGTTGAAGTAATATGGCTACAGGTTCCTCTGTCTCATCTAAAGCCCATTCTGGTGGGAAGCTGTTATAGACCACCAACTGCTAACAGTCAGTATCTGGAGAACATGTGTGAAATGCTTGATAATGTTTGTGATATCAACAGAGAGGTATATTTTCTGGGTGTTTTAAATATTTACTGGCTTTCATCAAGCTGCCCACTCAATAAAAAGCTTCAAACTGTAGCCAGTGCCTGCAACCTGGTTCAGGTTGTCAGTCAACCTACCAGGGTAGTTACAATCAGCGCAGGAATGAAATCATCAACGTGTATTGATCACATCATTACTATTGCTGCAGAAATTTGCCAAATTCATCAGATGTAGTTATCACAATATAAACTAATTTTTAAAAAAAACGTCCTCTCACTGTCAACTGTGTTTCTTTTTTAGCAAACTTAACATGTGTAAATATTTGTATGAACATACATAAGATTCAACAACTGAGACATAAACTGAACAAGTTACACAGACAAACAGAAATGGAGTAATGTGTCCCTGAACAAAGGCGAGGTGAAAATCAAAAGTAACAGTCCGTATCTGGTGTGGCCACCAGCTGCATTAAGTACTGAAGTGCATCTCCTCCTCATGAACTGCACCAGATTTGTCAGCTCTTGCTGTGAGATGTTACCCCACTCTTCCACCAAGGCACCTGCAAGTTCCCGGACATTTCTGGAGGGAATGGCCCTAGCCCTCACCCTCCTATCCAACAGGTCCCAGACGTACTCAATGGGATTGAGATCCGGGCTCTTCGCTGGCCATGGCAGAACACTGACATTCCTGTCTTGCGGGAAATCACGCACAGAATGAGCAGTATGGCTGGTGTCATTGTCATGCTGTAGGGTCATGTCAGGATGAGCCTGCAGGAAGGACACCACATGAGGGAGGATGTCTTCCCTGTAACGCACAGCGTTGAGAATAACTGCAAGTTATTGACAACAAGTTCAGTCCGATGATGCTGTGACACACTGCCCCAGACCATGACGGACCCTCCACCTCCAAATCGATCCTGCTCTAGAGTACAGGCCTCGGTGTAACGCTCATTCTTTCGACGACAAACGCGAATCCGACCATCATCCCATGTGAGACAAAACCGCGACTCGTCAGGGACGAGCACTTTTTTCCAGTCCTGTCTGGTCCAGTGACAGTGGGTTTGTGCCCATAGGCAACGTTGTTGCCGGTGAGGTCTGGTGAGGACCTGCCTTACAACAGCCCTACAAGCCCTCAGTCCAGCCTCTCTCAGCCTGTTGCGGACATTCTGAGCACTGATGGAGGGATTGTGCGTTCCTGGTGTAACTTTGGCAGTTGTTGTTCCAATCCTGTACCTGTCCCACAGGAGGGATGTTTGGATGTACCGATCCTGTGCAGGTGTTGTTACACGTAGTCTGCCACTGCGAGGATGATCAGCTGTCCTTCCTGTCTCCCTGTAGCGCTGTCTTAGGCGCCTCACAGTATGCCCACATTTGCAGTCCTCATGCCTCCTTGCAGCATGCCTAAGGCACATTCACGCAGATGAGCAGGGACCCTGGGCATCTTTCTTTTGGTGTTTTTCAGAGTATGTAGAAAGGCCTTTTTAGTCTCCTAAGTTTTCATAACTGTTTCCTTAATTGCCTACAGTCTGTAAGCTGTTAGTGTCATAATGACCGTTCCACAGGTGCATGTTCATTAATTGTTTATGGTTCATTGAACAAGCATGGGAAACAGTGTTTAAACCCTTTACAATGAAGATCTGTGAAGTTATGTGGATTTTTACGAATTATCTTTGAAAGACAGGGTCCTGAAAAAGGGCAGTTTCTTTAGAGTTTAGTTGACATATCTAGGAAGACCAAAGTTCCAAAGGCTGCGCCTAATACAGTGTACAGAAGGTCATACATGACGTTTTGTAGTGATTCTTCTGTTGTTGATGTAAAGAATATGTGTTGGTCTGTGGTGTGTAATGAGGAGCAACCAGACACTGCACTTGACACATTTATGAAATGTCTTATTTCAGTTACTAATAAGCATGCACCCATTAAGAAAGTGACTGTAAAACTGTTCAATCTTTTGGTTTGATGAGGAATTGAAAAATTGTATGGTGAGGCAAAAGGAATGGCAAATAAGTCTGGTTGTACAATCGGTTGGAAAACTTACTGCAAATTGATATTTGAACTAAATAAAAATAAGAAACTATACTATGAACAAAGATGCTAAATTATATGAAGAATGATAGTAAAAAGCTTTGGAGCACCTTAAATAAACTTTTGGGCAAAAAAGCAAACTCTGCTCCATCATTCATTGAAATGGATGGCTCATTCATCACAAAACCCACTGATATTGCCAATTGTTTTAATGATTTTTTTTAACTGGCAAGATTAGCAAACTTAGGCATGACATTCCAGCAACAAACACTGACACTACACATAGTATAACTGTTCAAATTATGAAAGACAAGCACTGTCATTTTTAATTCCATAAAATGAGTGTGGAAGAGGTAAAAAGATTGTTGCCTATCAACGATGACAAGCCACCGGGGTCTGACAACGTGGATGGAAAATTTGGGACAAATCATTCACTAATAAACCCTAAACCTCAACTAAATCATGTGGAAATTGAGCAATTTGAGGTGACGAAACTGTTTGGCGTAACCCTGGATTGTAAACTCTCATTGTCAAAACATGTTGATACAACACTAAAATGAGAAGTCTGTCTATGATAAAGTGTTGCTCTGCCTTCTTAACAACACTATCAACAAGGCAGGTCCTACAGGTCCTAGTTCTGTCACACCTGGACTGTTCAGTCGTGTGGTCAAGTGCCACAAAGAGGGACCTCGGAAAATTACAATTGGCTCAGAACAGAGAAGCACGGCTGGCCCTTAAATGTACACAGAGAGCTAACATTCATAATATGCATGTCAATCTCTCATGGATCAAAGTGGAGGAGAGTTTGACTTCATCACTACTTGTTTTGTACATATTGACATGCTGAATGCACCGAGGTGTCTGTTTTAAACTTCTAGCCCACAGCTCAGACACCTATCCATACCCCACAAGACATGCCACCAAAGGTCTATTCACAATCCCCAAGTGCAGAACAGATTATGGGAGGCGCACAGTACTACGTAGAGCCATGGCCACATGGAACTCTATTCCACATCAGGCAACTGATGCAAGCAGTATGATCAGATTTAATACACCTTATGGAACAGTGGGGACTGTGAAGAGACGCAGAGACACACGCTTACGCATACACATGATAAGACACGCAATCTACACACACGTACACATGGGTTTTGTATTGTAGATATGTGATAGTAGAGTAGTGGCCTGAGGGAACACACTTAATGTAATGTTTTAAATGATATAACTGCCTTAATGTTGCTGGACCCCAGGAAGCGTAGCTGCTGCCTTGGCAGGAACTAATGGAGATCCATAATAAACCCCAGGAAGAGTAGCTGCTGCCTTGGCAGGAACTAATGGAGATCCATAATAAACCCCAGGAAGAGTAGCTGCTGTCTTGGCAGGAACTAATGGAGATCCATAATAAACCCCAGGAAGAGTAGCTGCTGCCTTGGCAGGAACTAATGGAGATCCATAATAAACCCCAGGAAGAGTAGCTGCTGTCTTGGCAGGAACTAATGGAGATCCATAATAAACCCCAGGAAGAGTAGCTGCTGCCTTGGCAGGAACTAATGGAGATCCATAATAAACCCCAGGAAGAGTAGCTGCTGCCTTGGCAGGAACTAATGGAGATCCATAATAAACCCCAGGAAGAGTAGCTGCTGTCTTGGCAGGAACTAATGGAGGTCCATAATAAATACAAATAATCTCTCTTCTGCTTTGTCTAATACAGGGACAACTAAAATATATCAAAAACTATTTAGTCCTATCAATGTAAGCTAAATATGATGTGGCTGTCCATGAGTCTGATTTCTCGCTCTCTCTGTGTGTGTGTGTGTGTGTGTGTGTGTGTGTGTGTGTGTGTGTGTGCAATTAGAAAAACATGGCCATCCTCCTGTCTTTAATATGACCTAAAATGTCATACTGTATACACTTTTATGTTGTCCTAGGCCACTTGGCTAAAATACTTGCTGCTAGCCTGACTTCCTTTCATGGGCAACAATACACCAGGCCAGCTAGTTAACATTGGCATACTACATCTAGCTACATGTTGAACTACCATCCTTTAAGGCCACAATATATGAATTTATGGTTGGATCAGATTCACCATTATAATCATTGACAAGTACAGAGAATTATGTTAAACCAGAAGTCCAAATTCCTATCCCCAATGATGGATAATTTAAGTTTTAATTAGCTAGCTAGCAAATCCAAACGGGCTTCCCTTGACAGTTGTTTTTGCTGTGCCAGGACCATTCGCAGATGAGCTCACTCAGTACTGATTGGCTATTATTTTATAAAACAAAGTTAGCAAGGGAGGCCAAATGCTCGCTGTCTTCCCTTGCATTCAATGCTATGGGCGGCAAAAAATGTCATACTCATTCTGACCAGACAGCCTCAGATGGATACGCTACACATACTGAGACAGAGGCACGTTCACGCGGATGCTTTGTCTGGTGAGATATATTCAGCATATTGCGAATTTAAGGAAAGGTATGAAACACAGAGACGAAAGAAACATGATTGTATATTTGGGGGGGAAGCCTGGCTTCGATTGGCATCCATTAATACGCGCCACTATCCAGTACCCCTTGCAAGCAGCACCAGGAGGAGAACATTGCTCATTCTCCATCCTCTATTTTCCCTTGATTCAACCACTAAGTACACTAAAACTGTCCTAGATTACCTGGAATGGGGTGCCCACTCACCCATTCATTCTGTCCTTCTGTTTCTGTGCTGACTTTGGCTAAGGCTGCTGCCTAGCTAGATCCATGAATTATCTATACTGAACCATCTGCAGGACAGGACCCCTCACGGCTCGGCCACGCAACACACTGCAGGCTGCAGCCCTGTGAATGAAGCCTCCAGCTGACATAATGAATATGGGTAATTGATCAAAATCAGGATGATCTTATAGAAGGACCTGTACGAGCAGCGGTAAGCAGCGGTAATCTCAACCGCCCAGAGAGGCTATTGCCTTTAACTGGATGGGCTGCCTGTCAGTGAAAGAGCCATGCTCAGCTCAGCTTACAGAAATCAGATACTGCAGGTTTTAAGGCGTAATGAATTACCTGCTTAATTAGCCTGTTAATCATTATTGAGCTGCTGCAGAGCAGGCACGCTATTCCTGTAATTAGGAAGTTAAACAGAACAGAGAACATCTGTTTGTTCTGATACAGGTTGAAGATAAGATACTGTTCATATTGCATCATCTTACTGTAGTCCATATCCTTCCTCACTCTGTTTCTTGCCGATATGTGAAAGGTGTGGCTTGCATCGGTGTATTCACAGGTGTTCAGGTGGGGCTGTTCTTCACTCTTCTATAATGAAAATGCACACACACAATCTTCCTCCCTTTAGTTCTCCCCCCCCCCCCCCCCCCCCCCCCCTCTGATGCTCTTTCTCTCCTTCTTCCTCTCCCTCCCCCTCTCCCCCGGGTCTATTAAATACAAGACTTACGCATCCAACCTATTACCGCTCTCTGACAAGTCTTTCATTTTAGGGCTTTCATCTAGGCCTGCACTGTCAGATCTGGCCTCCAAAATAGTAACGGTGCCAGGAAGGGATAAAAGAACCTCCCAACCCACGCTATGAAATGTTGTTAAACAAACAGCAGGCTAAGCTGGCACTGTAATGTGTGAATTAGGAAGGACTGCCTGTGCAGTCTAACGATCATTTAATTATTGATCATGTAGAGAGATGGCCTGTCCCAATTGGCACCCTTTTCCCTATATAGTACACTACTTTTGATTAGAGCCCTATGGACCTTAATCAAAAGAAGTGAACTATTATAGATAATAGGGTGCCATTTGGGATGTATCCAGGGTCTTCCAGCAGGATGCCAGCTAGCTAGTCTTCAACCCGTCCTGCTCCCCTTAGCACTGGGGACGCCTGATCCAATCTGTCACTTAATTGGTTGTTAATACCAACATGTGTTCCTATATTCCGATCATGGCCTCATACAGTCCACATTGTTCTCTCACACTGGTTCAGGGTATGAACCTCATCCTCCTTCAAATCATCATCTTCAACACTCATGGCATCCCACAATGACAGGTGCTGTATAGAATCACATTAAAGCTTTGTTCGTGAGACACATTACTGATTGCATCATGGACTGACATTAAAAAGGCAGTGTAGAAATGATGAAGTGCTGATAACAGGATAATTAATTAACAGCATTGGCTATGAATCTCTTCCACACGCAAACACACATCACACTACACACACACACACACACACACACACACACACACACACACACACACACACACACACACACACACACACACACACACACACACACACACACACACACACACACACACACACACACACACACCACACACACACACACTACACATACTACACATACACACACACACATACACACACACACACCACACACACACTACATACACACACACCACACACACCACTCTTGTGTTATGAATCCAAGCATCATAGAAAGCATAGAGTGGCACCAGAGCCGTTCTCTCTCTGACTGAAATAACTAGCAGAAATAAGCGAGGTGGATCTCTACTTCAGTTAAGTTGTCAATGAGTGTTCTTTTTTCCCCCAACTTTCACTCTGGATTCTCGGTTTCACCACTAATGTAAACGCTACATTGGCACTGAAAATGTACCGCAGCAATCATTTCTCCTAGCGTTGTTCTTTCTCACAGAGTTTGACACATTCTCTCTCACATTATTCAACGTCCTCTTGTATTTCACAGGGATGGATTATTATAGCTCATGCCAGTCAAGCATCGAGGACATACTGGCAGGAGGAATCATCCTAAACTAACTGCCATTCTGCCTGCAGAGAAATAAATGATGCACTGTTAATTGCAGCAATTTGCATTGTGTGCCAGCCTACGTCTGAACCAATGAAACCCTAAATGACCCCCTATGCAACCAACCAACTACCCCCCCTATGCAACCAACCTCAAAGGACTGTACTCGCCACCTCCATGATGATAGAGACTGACAGGTAATATTTCCATGATGCCCCCCCGGATACAATGGGCCTGAATAAGTCCCCGTGTGACATGAACAATGGCTGGTAGAGTCATAACAATCAGTGTTCACTACAGTGTCTCGATACGTCTTTAATAGTCAGTCTGTTGAGTCAATTGGGAGTGAATGGGAGTGGGCCAGCCAACCATTCACACAGCTAATTTCTATTTAAATGCAGTTAGTTGCCAGGCGAACATGGCTGTACCTGGGGAATAGGCAGGAGAGAGAAAAGAGGAGAGATCAATAAAAGTGGAGCACAGAGAAGAGGAGGATTGGTGTTCTGTGAGTGTCACTTTGTTTGATGGTATTGTGCTCTTTTAGCATTATTCCATTGGCCCGGGTCTATTGTTCGTTGGCTGTGGCCTGATCGGATTTGTCTTGCCTCCTGTGTAGCGACGTGCCCAACGGCATAACAACAAGCTTTGGAGAGGAGAGGAGCTCTAAACAAAGATGGCAGAGGGATGGGACTTTCATACCAAAACGCACACAAACCAGCACAGATGCAGACTTTCAAACACACACAAACTATCTCTCTCGCAGAGACTTCTGTGGTGACTTCTAAACATTCAGTAGTTGCAAAACAAAAGCCATATGCACACACTACACACACACACACACACACACACACACACACACACAGAGCTATCTCTTGACTCACTCAGATGTTCTTTCTATGCTGTTGAAATATAGACACTCAACAGGCAAGCTGAGCTCCATAATTCACTATTGTGCCAGGGACGTGTTAACAGCCGTAACGGACAGAGCGCTCCTGGCTCTAATTTCACGCATGCACACACTAGAGACACCCACTATAGAGACAAGTACTATAGAGACGCAGTACTGAGAGAATACATTTGTGTGTCAGTCACCCCCCCCCCCCTCTCTCTGAGATCACTGTACTCTTTTCTCTCTCTCCCTCTCCTCTCTCTCAGAAGAGCGCGAGAGCTGGCCAGGATGCCTTGTTGTGGGCCCGGTGCTTGCATACTGACTTTGATTGTCAGCTGTACTGTGTTTCCTCTGACACATTGGTGTGGCTGGCTTCCGGGTTAAGAGAACAGTGTGACGAATAGCAGTGCAGCTTGGCAGGGTCGTGTTTCGGAGGACGCATGGCTCTCAACCGTCGCCTCTCCCGAGTCCGTACGGGAGTTACAGCAATGAGACAAGACTGTAACTACCAATTGGATACCATGAAATTGGGGGGGGGGGGGAAGTGGTAAAAAAGAGCCAGCGTGAGAGCTGCAACCTTCTGCTAATGGATTCACTTTCAAGGCATTTTGAGATGTCTTTCTCTCTTTGTTTCTTTATTAATACAATGTAGCAAGAGAAAGAGACGGAGAGAAGTACAATAGAACAGCGGGATTCAAAAAAAGGGACTGATGTGGGAAACATGGAGATTCCATTACAAAACCTCCTCCACTCCTTCTCTCACCTCCATCTTCCTCTGTCCACCACAGCTCAGTAATCAATAGAAGCATGCTCTTTGAAGGGAATGAAACAGATCCCATCAGAGTATATTTTTAACCAGATTGCCACAGGCATATCTGCGGGAAGTAGGGGTGCCTTTCATTACTCCGATTTGAGAGGAGAAAAATACTCATTAGCAGAGTATCAGCACCCCCACCCCAAAACATCTTCCCGCGGCCATGGAAACAAGAAGCTGTGCTACTCGTTCAACCGTTATTTGCTAAACGTTGTGGCCTTTAGAGGTGGTGGTGGAGACTGATGCAGGTTGAGTGGGTGTTGTATGCAGAGAGAGGGGAGATGTAACAAGGGGAGAGTCAACAACAGACTCATTGCTGTTGTTCTAATATATACTGTTACACGTCCAAGACACTATCCACTTTAAAAACAGTAAATACATTCACACTTCACATGGCACGTTCAAATCCATTCTGCAATAGTTCTATCCTATTGTGTACATATCAGTTGATTACTTTATTTATTAGTTCTTTGCGGTTCAGTTGCTAGAGCACGGCACTGTCAGGGTTGTGGGTTCGATTCCTGCTGTGGCGGAAATGCAAGTCAGTTTGGAAGCCCTGCTAAATGGCATACAGTGCCTTCAGACTGAAAGGTGTATTCATCTCCCACTGTCTGGGGGAAAACAGACAGAACCAGGTTATCCTCTAAGATTGTGCCTGTGCTGAACTCCATTCTTTTTTTTTCATCTTGAAAAACTCCCCAGTCCTTAACGGTTACAAGCATACCCATAACATGATGCATCCACCACTATGCTGGAAAATATGGAGAGTGCTACTCGGTAATGTATTGGATTTAACCCAAACATAACACTTTGTGTGCGGGACAAGAAGTGAATTGCTTTGTCACTTTTTTTTGCAGTAGTACTTTAGTGCCTTTAGGATGCATGTTTTGTACAGTCTTCCTTATTTTCACACTGTCAATTAGGTTAGTATTGTGGAGTACTACAATGTTGTTGATCCATCCTCAGTTTTCTTGCATCAAAGCCATTAAACAAACTCTACCTGTTTTAAAGTCACCATTGGCCTCATGGTGAAATCCCTAAGCGTTTTCCTCTCCTTTGTAGTGACAGAGTGTATTGATACACCATCCAAAGTGTAATTAATAACTTCACCATGCTCAATGGGATATTCAACATCTGCTGTTTTTGTATTTTTACCCATCTACCAATGTTTTATTTATCTGTTATTTTACCAGGTAAGTTGACTGAGAACATGTTCTCATTTGCAGCCAATTGTAAACTGGGGATTATTAGGTGACCGTGATGGTTTGAGGGCCAGATTGGGAATTTAGCCAGGACACCGGGGTTAACACCCCTACTCTTACGATAAGTGCCAGGGGATCTTTAGTGACCTCAGAGAGTCAGGGCACCCGTTTAACGTCCCATCCGAAAGACGGCACCCAACACGGGGCATTGGGATATTTTTTTTTTTAGACCAGAGGAAAGAGTGCCTCCTACTGGCCCTCCAACACCACTTCCAGCAGCATCTGGTCTCCCATCCAGGAACTGACCAGGACCAACCCTGCTTAGCTTCAGAAGCAAGCCAGCGGTGGTACCTTTTGCCAGACCTTGACACACCTCCCTGGTCTTTGTGGTTGAATCTGTGTTTGAAATTTGTTGCTAGACTGAGGGATAATTGTAATGTGTGGGGTACAGAGATGAGGTAGTCATTCAAAAATCATGTTAAACACTATTATTGCACACAAGAGTTCATGCAACTTATTTGACTTGTGAAGCACATTTTTACTCCTGAACTTATTTAGGCTTGCCATAACAAAGGGATTGAATACTTATGGACTCAAGATTTTTCAGCTTTTCATTTGTAATTAATTTGTAAAATGTCTGAACATCCTTCCACTTTGACACTATGGGGTATTATGTGTAGGCCAGTGACAAAACATCTCAATTGAATACATTTTAAATTCAGGCTGTAACACAACAAAATGTGTAAAAAGTCAAGGGGTGTGAATACTTCCTGAAGGCTCTGAAGATCCTTGAGACTCAGTGAGAGCCTGACAGGGAGAAGCAGTGTTCATGTGGACCATAGGGTATTTGGTTGGTGGGATACAGGAAGCTGTATACTGCATCCTAGTTTCCTCTTGATTCTTATCCCCCTTAAGGATGTCCATAGCAATTTGCTAGTTCATTTTGGCAAACAGGTCTTGCGGAAACAGATCTGTTAAACCCAGCTTAGCTCCTCTCCAGTGGCTGAGGTTTAAATCTGCTGTGTAAGCAGGGCATTCTATTCTCCAATACTCATTGAATGGTTCATGACTGAGCACAACACATTAAAACCAGTTATGGGGCTCTGTTGTTCCTTAAGTTGGATCTCTCATATCTCAGGCCTTACTTACACACACACACACACACACACACCACGCGTATACACACACCACGCGTATACACACACCACGCGTATACACACACCAGGCGTATACACACACCATGGATGCACACACACACCAGGCGTATATACACACACCATGCATGCACACACACACACCATGCATATACACACGCGCACACACACACACACACATACCATGCATATACACACATCACGCATACACACACACACACATCACATACATCACATGCATACATACCACAGGAGGCTGCCGAGGGGAGGACGGCTCATAATAATGTCTAGAACGGAGTGAATGGAATGGCATCAAACACCTGGAAACCATGTTTCTGACATATTTGCATTCCGCTCCAGCCATTACCATGAGTCCGTCCTCCCCAATTAAGGTGCCACCAACCTTCTGTGGTACACACAAACACACACTTATTTGTGTCACTTACTGCCCTCCTCCTGAG
This sequence comes from Oncorhynchus mykiss, assembly GCF_013265735.2. Lineage (NCBI taxonomy): Eukaryota > Metazoa > Chordata > Actinopteri > Salmoniformes > Salmonidae > Oncorhynchus > Oncorhynchus mykiss. Next base: position 13,042,633 of record NC_048591.1, on the reverse strand, counting down.
GTACGACCTTCCTCCTCTATGTGATTATAGGTCTGGCCATGAAACCTGCTCTCACCGCCCACTCAGCTTCTGTCTCTCTCTCTCCAATATGAGGCCCAGACCCTGCATACATATACCTAGTTATACTTGGAGA